>NW_027530974.1:14403042-14422870 GCF_008692635.1 Crocuta crocuta
AAAAAAAAAAAAAAAAAAAAAAAAAAAAAAAGTAACATGAGAAAGGATGCATTTCCCAGAAAAGACTGTACAGTTGTGAAAATTCAGTCAGGCATCTTGCCAAGTATCCTATGTACCAGCTGGAGAATCCACAGGGCAGTGAGTCGTAATGAAAAGGGCTATTTTCGTGCTCCCAGGCTCCTGCAGTGAAAGAGCTTGTCCAATGTCCAAACCAGATGCATCTTTCTGGGTTTTAGCTTCCGCCGCGTCCTGGTTTCCATGTTTATTCTTGGGGCCACAGCCTCGTGTTCTGAAATCGGAGCGTGCTCCGGTGCTGGTGGTCAGCAAAACTCATCTGCCCTATCATATCCAGATGGGGCCAGCCGTGGGCAGACACCCAGGCATTTCCTATCGGTGAGACGATCGCTGGGTTTCCTAATCCTGAGCCCTGAGAGTCCCTTAAAGGTTCTTCAGGGGTTTTCTAGTGTCCGAAACATATCATTCCCAACAGTGAACGTTATGATCATCTGAAAGAGCATTTCATTGCTTATTGTATGTATTTGGGTTCTCTGTAAGGTTTTGTGTTGGCCATCATGGGCATGTTCAAAAGCTCTGACCTTGATCATCTTGGGTCTCTTGTAGTTCTAAAATTATATGCTTGCATGCCTTCTGCTCTCAGCTCACCCAAGTGCGGTATCAGGTGTTAGAGTCTGTGTTCCTAGTGAGTAGAGAAGAAAACCAGAGGAACACCCTGACCCACCGACTTGAGATTTCATGTAGAATCGGGAATTGAGTCCATTGTTTCCCCACCCCCCTCTTTTGGGCCCCAGGCTGCGTTGTGGCTTTAGACATGCTCAGCTGCGTGTCCAGGTGTGGGGCACTTCATTCACCCACCTTTGTATTAGATTGTGATCGCAGCCTGTGTTCTCTCTGTCTCAGGCCGGGAACGTGGTAACAGGGGAGATGGTAGAAGAGCTTATTCTTTCTGGTGCGGACATCATCAAAGTGGGCATTGGACCAGGTAAGGCTTGCTGGGGAGCCCAGCAGAGGCTGTGTGGGGGGCACTGGGATGTGGGGCTGGGGGCTACTGGAGATGGCCAGAAGGGAGCCGTGGGTGACCCCGCCTCAAGGGTAAAGCGCATTTCTTTTGGAAGTATCACAACACTTTTGGAAGTTGAGCTTCCAGAAGAAGGTCTTTTAGGACATGTCACTGGGTCGCCACCAGGGTATGTCTTGAAGGAGCCGGGGTGTGGGTAGAATGTGAGGTCCTTGTTTCAGAGCATTAATGTGGAAGAAGAGAATGCAGACTTCATAATGATCTTATATACCTTGAAGAGGAAGGTGAGAGGGTGAAGAATCGTGGGGACAGTTAATGGACACAAACGAGTCAAGTTTACGTGAAGGTCTGAGGGACCCCAAACATTGCACATAGGCATGCAGCTGTGAGGCCACACTTGAACTTGACCTCTGGCCCAGTCAGTTACTACCCTTGGCTCCTCACCTGATACATAGGCATCTTGGATTTTGCCCATATTCTCTTAGACATTCTCTCCTAGGACCACCCATTGGCTTCTTGAGTGGAGGAACAAGGCAGAGCCCTTCTGTCCTTATATTGGGTGGCGCCATTTTCTCATGGGGCCAGTTGGCGTTCACCTTCTCCTTTGGCTGTACAGGAACATGAACTTTCATGTTTTCTTATTCTTCCTTGCACATCCATTACTAAACACACACTAAAATTGGAGAGAAGGAAAGAAGATATACATTTTCAGCTGGAAATAAAAAATAGCAAAGATTTTTGTTTTTAAATATCACCCATTCAAAAAAACACTTCCAAAGAAGGAAGCAAACCATAAAGCAATGCATGAGGAGTGTGGGAACTCACTGCTGGAGGCAGAAGCCTTCGTTGGGTTGTGGGTTGGCACAGTTAGTAACAGGATGTGTATAAAGAGTCTTGTAGGCTCATCAGAGTACTTGAGGGTTTAAAATACAGGGACATTGTCAAGATTGGGCTTTGGATATCATCACAGAAGCTAACTGATAACATTTTCTGCGTAAGAGGAAAGGCAACTCTGGCCTTTACTGAGCGTTGGTCATCTTTGAAAAGTCCAAGAGAGGATAAGACCCAGTTCTTACTTACAAGGAGCTCGCCACTTAGGATGTCGTAGACTGGGCTAATAATAGAATAGGCTCCCAGTAGACCGGGACACTCACCAGTTACCTATTTAATCAGAAATACTTATCGAGGGGGGAGGGGGGGATGGGCATGGAGGAGGACACTTGTGGGGATGAGCACTGAGTGTTATGTGGAAACTAATTTGACAATAAACTATTAAAAAAAAAAAAAAAAAAAAAAAAAAAAAAAAAAAAAGAAATACTTATCGAGTGTGTACTAGCCACCATTGTGCTGAGTGGGTGCTGTACAGGATCTGAAGGTATGTGAGCAGCCCACTTGGCTCTCAAAGAGCTGTTCTTGATGTAATCTTGAGCATTCAGCTGCAGTTGTTTCCTTCGTGCACATCCTCTGTGTATGCATGATGCTTCCCCAGGAGATTTACTGCCTTTCCATTAGCCCTGTGTGTGCCGCCCTCCATGCCTCCCAGCCCTGTCAGGGCTGTCTAGAAGAACAGAAAGGACAAAACAGAGTAGGGAGCTTTTCTGAAGCCGCTTCTTTAAACTGATTGCAGGTGATCGTTACATTTCACGAATTCTTTAGCATAAAAACACTGGGTTTTCTCCCCGTGAGTGACAGCATTAAAAATGAGCACCCTGCCCCTGGCTGGGAGGAAGAACACGTATCCAACTTCTACTTTTGACCTGAGCCTTAATCAAGACCATTCCAGTGCCTTGTTGGATGGCCCTTTCCAAGAACGGTGAGACCTGATCTCTGTAGGTCTGTCACATGGGCAGAGCTCTGGGTGCCTGTAGTAGATCCCTGCCTTCCTGCAAGGATCCAGCCGTGGCGTGGGAGAGAAGGCGAAAAGCCGGTGACGAAGCAGAAATTATGAACGAATTGTGCCTTGTACAATGCAGGGCCGATGGCGGGGGCAGAGGGGGCCTCGGTGCGGAGAGCAGCTCGCTGGCTCCGGGACCGTGAGCAACACCTGCTGTGAGAATGGACATCAAGAGGTGTACTCTGCCCTGCAGCCGTATGGGTGCAGGAGGAAAGAGGGCGTCCCCTGCCTCTCTGGTTTTCTTGCTGAATCCGGCCCTGGAAGTATAGACACAGCTCTGTCTGATCCCGTCCTTGAGGATGCTGGGAGAGACGGAGCGGAGCGGTACGTGAAGGCATTGGTGGTGGTGGGCGGCCAGGACAGGAGGAAGGGTTCCAGGCACCTTGTCCCCAAGCGTGGTTGGCAGTGGAGTTCAAGCCCCACCGACTGAGCCGTGGAGCATGTGGGTGACTCATCTATCTTAAGTTCGCGCATTCTTTCGGCAACTATTTATAGCCCCTTGCTATGCACCAGGCTCAGTTCTCAGCGCCAGGCCTGCAGCAGTGCCTGTCCAGGCAGCTTATACCCAGCAGAGATCACAGATCCCCTGCGTTCTTACACAAATAGTGATTTTAATGCCTTTTTTGAAGTGAGTGCTGTGTCAGAACAACTCCCCCGAGGTGGTGACATTTAAGATGAAGCCGGAGAGCTGAGAAGGGCTGGCGGGTCCGGGGGCTTGGCTCGCAGGGAGCGCTGGGCAGAGAGGACATGGAGCACAGAGGGTCCCCGAGGTGGGGAGAAGCTCGTTCTGCCGCAGGAGCGGGAAGGCCGGCGTGGCCGTCGCGTGGGGAGCAGGAGGGAGGAAGAGGTGGCAGAGGAGGGCGGCAGGGGACATCTGGGAGTTCGGTCTGGGTGATCTTGGGGTGCAGGGGCGCTACCTTGCCGGGAGGGAGGGACGGGACTTGAGCAGGGGTGCGGGCGCTGGAGACGTCGGTGCTCTTAGCACGACTCGGCCTGGACGTAGGGGGAAAATACTCTGCTGACAGGGCAGCTGGGACTCGGGTTGACCGTGGGAAAGGCAGAGGGCAGAGGTCAAGGGGGCGAAGGCGTCCAGGAGGCCGGTCTGAGTCCTGAAGCGGAAGCTGACCCCCCAGCCCAGGCTGGACGGGGGCTCTGGTCGGGGGTGGGGTGGGTGGTTGTGAAGCCCCGGAGGCCGGGGCCCACCGACAGACCCGGGTGGGAGCGGGTGCCAGAAGGGGGTCAGAGTCGCTCCCTTCTCTCCAGGGCTTACTGCTGGCCCCGTGGCAGCCCCAGGCTGGCAGTTTCACAGGCGAGGCCGTGAGGCTCAGAGAAGTTAGAGATTGACCAAAATTGAAGGGAAAGAGGCCGTGGGAGGAGCGGGAAGGGTCCCTTGAAGTATGCTGTGGTCATGAGGAAAAGTGAGGGACGTGGAAAGGGACAGAGTGTCCGCAGGGACAGTCCGTGTGGCCATGAGGTGGGGACTGATGGCATAGGCGAGTGACAGTGAAGGGTATGGGGGGAGGGCGTCCCCGGCAGCAGCAGTTGGTGACGGTGAGGACCGGAAGGGACGAGGCCAGATGGTGTGGTTTTATCCACCTGCCCCTCCTCTAGGGAAAGAAAGCCCCCCTACCCCCCGCCCCCGGGCACACTGGGGGAGGGCTGTGTGCTGGTGATGGAGGCTCTGTTTGTGTCATGTTCTGCTCGTTCTTAACCGTCTCTCTTCGGGCCTCGCTTCTCCCACCATCCAGGTTCCGTGTGTACTACCCGCACCAAGACAGGGGTGGGCTACCCCCAGCTGAGTGCCGTGATCGAGTGCGCGGACTCTGCCCATGGCCTGAAGGGGCACATCATCTCTGTAAGTCTCCGGTGGGGCAGGCGTGGGACAGGGGATGGGCGTGGGAACATCTCGGGACTTCAGGGGGGCCCCTGCTCCTTGGCCCCTCATCCCCGTGGCATCCTGTGGGCTTGGCAGTGAGTCACCTTGGTCACAGCGGTGACATCTGGCAGAGACCCAAGCCCAGCTCCCCACTTCCTCTGCACCGAGGGAAGCTGGCACAGTAGTCAGTAAGAACCCAAGGCGGCAGGTAGGTAGCGTGATGGGGGTTACTGGGCGAGCTCTGCGAGAACGAGAGGGCCGCTAATTGCTACAAAGCACCCCAACCTGGGGGGAATCAAACAAGACCCAGTCATGGAGGCCAGAGGTCTAAGATTGAGGTATCCGCAGGGTCACCAGGGCTGTGGGGAAGCCTCTGTTTCCAGCCTCTGCAGCTTCTGGTGGTTTCTTGGCTGGCGGTACCGTGGCCTCATGTGCCTGTGGTGTCTGCCCCGTGTACGCCCGTGTGTCCACGTTTCTCCTTTGTGTGAGGACGCCAGTCATGTTGGACTGGGGGTGCACCCTCCTCCAGGACGACCTCACCTTAGCTAATCACCCCCGCAGAGTGTCAAATGCTGCCGGTGACTGGTCCCTGGTTACCAGCGTGAGAGCAGATGCAGTGGCCTGTTGGGGGCAGAAGTTCCGTTTCCGAGGGTTGAGAACAGATGGGAAGGGGTGTGGAGAGGCAGAGACCGTGATCTAGCAGCACGTGCAGGAAGCTCCTGGAAGGACAGTGGTGTGGTGCTCAGCCCCTAAACGTTAAGGACGGTCGAAGAGACGTATGCTTGCTCTTTCCTTCCGGATGAGACGCTCAGAACAGGTCAGAACAGGTGGGGTGTAATCGGACAAATTCAACAATTGCGGCTTCCACTTATGTGGATGCTCTTATACACACATATCTATACGCACATGTATAAATCTATACGTATATATAAAATGGATATGTTAAATGAAACCCTCAGACCTTTTCAGTGTTCGGTTGCTAAGCCGGGCTCCCACATTAAATAATTGGTAGGTGACTAAGAAACATCATACAAATGCATCACACAAATGACAGATCCCCACAGAGTGACCCCTTGTCGATTTCAGCTCAGCGTCACCAGCCTGTTGGTGCTTGATTTCCGGACTGGCTTTGGGGGTATAATAATATGCTTTACACCCCCGTGTGTGCACACTGCCTCGTGTTGAGCCTCCCCCCCAGCAATTGATTGCTATAGCTGTTGCTTCCCCAGAGCTGGGATTCTGTTGTTACCTTGCAATCCCATGCAGACTTCCTGTGCTCCTTCTAATTCTTCATGCAAGTTTTTCATCCCTCCATCCATTCAACCAGCAAGTTTTTATGGAACATCTCCTATGTGCTAGAAGCCGGAATAGATGATGGAAGGTTTATTGGTTGCTGAGAGTTGTAAGGACCTCCGCGCCTCACCCCTTCCCTGAGCTCCTGTCCTGGTGCCCAGAGGAACACCACTCACTGTGACGTAAGCCCTTTGCTGAATGTGGTGATCCAGCTCCCTGAGACCCTCAGGCTGCATCAGCCTCCAGTATGGCGCATGATGTAGTTCTCAGGTCATCACTTTCACCTTGTTTTGGGCTGTAGTGACGGGAGAGCGGCACAGAAGCTTTCGTAAAGAGACATCCCTGGACCCCATTTAGCAAAGTCGACTCCTCAGAGGTGGCCACAAAAGGACCAGGTGTAATTTAGTCATAAATCTCTGTTACACGATCATTTTCACCAATAAGAGTCTTCATCAAAATAAAGACCCCGGGGGCGCCTGGGCGGCTCAGTCGGTTAAGGGTCCGACTTCGGCTCAGGTCATGATCTCACGGTTTGTGAGTTCAAGCCCCGCGTCGGGCTCTGTGCTGACAGCTCAGAGCCTGGAGCCTGGTTCGGATTCTGTATCTCCCTCTCTCTCTGCCCTCCCCCGCTTGCGCGCTCTCTCTCTCTCTCAAAAATAAATAAACATTTAAAAAATTAAAAAAAGATATGAACCCCATATCATATATATTCCTTGAATGGCCACCATTTCCAAATCAATGAGTGTCCAATGAATGGTTCTACCATGAACGTGTTCTGAGTTCCCCACACTTGTGTCCTTCTAGAAACTTCACACCTGCTTAGTTGATGGACCATTTTTGCTCTGCTTGTACCACCGGCCCCCGAAAATAAACTTGGGATCTCTTTATCCAGCACCACATCATTGATCCTTTATTTTAGCAATTCTCTCAGTGTAGGGCCCAGACCGGCAGCATCAGTATCTCCTGAGAACTTATTAGAAATTCTCGGCCGACCTGCTGAATCGATCGATGGGCAGCTCTGAAGGTGAGGTCCCACGAGTCTGTTTTAACAAACCCTCCAGGTAACTGTGATGTGCTCTCAACTTTCAGAACCGCTGGTTTCCATAGTGGGGAGGCTCAGCTACCTTGGTTGGGTCAGGGTTCAAAGCCAGGTCTTATCAGCGGGTGCCCAGGGAACAGCTTCTCTGCATTTGTCAGTTACAGATAGTGACAGCCCAGGCTTGTGGTCCGGGTGCTCCGAGGCTCTCAGTAACGGTGGGAGGTTTCCCGGATGGGGTCAGAAGTTCAGTTTGTGGCCAGAAGACCAGGTGAAGTTCACAGTCTCACGTGGGACCTGTCTCTTTGGCCTGAGCTCATTCCTCCTGGCTAGATAGTGTCTCCTACTGTCCCTTTGATAGGGGTTCACAAGTAGGCTTCTCTCGCTTGCCAGTCATCCCTAAACCCCCTGGAAACCCACCAGGTATTTGTATCCTGCCTTTCTGTCTGGTTTCCTTCCAGCTGTGTCATTTTACACTTTAGTTGCTGAATGAGCACAGCCAGGCTGTTGAGATTCAGAAAAGGAAGCCACAGCATGGGGCTCTTTGCAAGTGCTTACACTCAAGAGGCTGGACTTGAATTAGGTTTCTATTTATTATGGCCCACATGGGGTTCTGAGGGGGCAGGGCTGTAAATTCAGGACACCCCCTGCGTGGGTGAAGATTAAAGTATGACTAGTGAGTCTTGTCATCATCAGCTAGGGACATTGCACAAAAAAGAGGATTTTAAAAGTGGAAACAGACGTAGAAGGAGGAATGGCTATTACTTATGTATTGAGCATCTATTCCGTTCCTGGAACACATCACTTATAAGTTCTAGTCCTTGGAACAACCTGGCAAACTAGCTGTTGTCTTCACTTGACAGATGTATTAGAGTTCTCTAGAAACCGGAACCAGTAGTGTGTGTGCATGTGTGTGTAGGGGTGTGTGTGTGGCAAGAGAGGAGGGGGAGGGAGTAGTCATTATAAGGAATTGGTTCATGTGATTACGGGGGAGTGAGAAGCCCTGAGATCTGCAGGGGGAGTTGCTAAGCCAGGGATCTAGGAGAGCTGGCGATCTAGTTAGATAGTCTGGGTCAGAGTCTGAAGGCCTGAGAACGAGGAAGAGCTGATGCTTCAGTTGGAGGTAAAAGGTAGGAAGAAGCCCCTGTCCCAGTTCAGAGACAGTCATTCAGGAAAAATTCACTTAAGGAGGGTGAGCCCTTTTGGTCCATCAAACCTTCAACTGATGAGATGGAGCCCACCCACACCGAGGAGGACACTTTTCTTTACTCAGTCTACCGATTCAAATGTTAATCTCATTTATTTAAAAAAAATTTTTTTAATGTTTTATTTATTTTTGAGTGAGAGAGATAGAGACAGCACGAGCAGGGGAGGGTCAGAGAGAGAGAGGGAGTCACAGACTGAAACAGGCTCCAGGCTCTGAGCTGGCAGTCAGCACAGAGCCCGACGCGGGGCTCGAACCCACTAACCGCGAGATCATGACCTAAGCAAAAGTCGGACGCTTAACCGACTAAGCCACCCAGGCGCCCCTCAGTCTACCGATTCAAATGTTAATCTCATTTATTTAAAAAAAATTTTTTTAATGTTTTATTTATTTTTGAGTGAGAGAGATAGAGACAGCACGAGCAGGGGAGGGTCAGAGAGAGAGGGAGTTACAGAATCCGAAGACAGGCTCTGAGCTAGCTGTCAGCACAGAGCCTGATGCGGGGCTCGAACCTGCGAACCGTGAGATCATGACCTGAGCTGAAGTCGGACGGTTAACCGACTGAGCCACCCAGGCGCCCCTGTTAATCTCATTTAAAAAACAAAAAACAAAAAACAAAACCTCCCAGGCGCCTCTGAGTGGTTCAGTCAGTTAAGTGTCTGACTTTGGCTCACATCATGGTCTCATGGTTCATGTGTTCGAGCCCCGCATTGGGCTCTCTGCTGTCAGCGCCGAGCCTGCTTTGGATCCTCTGTCCCCCTCTGTCTTTACCCCTCCCTACTTTTGCTTGCTCTATTGCTCTCTCAAAAATAAACATTAAAAAAAAAAAGCCCTCCCAGAAACACCCAGACTAATGTTTGACCGCATTTCTCGGCACTCTGTGGCCCAGCCCAGCTGACACACAAAGTTAGCCATCACAACCGGCTGAGGAGCTAAAGCCTCAGGGTCTTAAGTGACTGGGTGAGATCACTAACGGCAGTGGCAGAGCCAGAACTCAGACAGGGGTCTGTTCGTCCCCAGCATCCACGGCTTCCCTTGACTTCCCATCTTTCCCCCTCTTAGGAGATAAGGAGGCTCCAAGAGAGGGAAAAAGAAGGGCTTGCCGAAGTTGCAGAAGATGCAGGGTGGGGGCGGCCCCCATCTGCTTGCTTTCCATCCCAGTTCTTTCCCGTTTCCAGCTCCAGCTCCGGGAGACATCACCTCCCTGTGTTCCCCGGCTGGTCCTTCCCCACGCGGCCCCGCGCCCGTCTTCCTGCGGGAGAGGACAGTCCGTGCCCGGTGCGCCGAGGTTAGAAGGGGGGCTTTGAGCACCCAGTGAGTTTACTCTCCCCTGATAACTGAGGGCACCCGGGCTTTGTCGTGCTGCACAGGACCTAGAAAGAAGTCCTAGGATGATGTTGACTAATCACCGTTGTTTCTTCTTAACTCACGCTCCAGCATTTTCTTTCTTTTTAAAAAATATTTATTTATTTTTGAGAGAGAGAGAACGAGTGTGAGCGGGGTGGCAAAGCGGAGAGAGGGAGACAGCACTGAGTGGAGGGCCTGATGTGGGGGTCGAACTCACGAACCGCGAGATCATTCTCTGAGCCCAAGTCGGTGCTTAACTGACTGAGCCACCCAGGCACCCAAGCGCCAGCATTTTTTTAAGTTTATTTTTATTTATGTTGTGAGAGAGAGAGACAGAGAGAGACAGAGACAGAGAGAGACATAGAGAGACAGAGAGGCAGAGAGAGAGCAAGTGAGGGGGGGTCAGAGAGAGAGAACGCCGAGCAGACTCTGCACTGTCAGTACAGATCCCAGTGTGGGGCTTGAACCCAGGAACCGTGAGATCATGACCTGAGCCGAAGTCAAGAGTTGGATGCTTAACCACCTGAGCCGCCTGGGCGCTCCCACAGCTGCAGCGTTTTAATGAGCACATTTTATGTAGGCCGAGAGAGCGTGGGTATCAAGGCTCAGGAGGCCCTGCATCATGAAGGGCCAGTAACGGTGAGGGGTGAGGAACCAGATGATTATAATCCCCAAACCTCCCTTCTCTAAACTTGGTCACTAGTGCTCACATTGGCCCACTGACCCTCTGCAGAGAGTTAAAGATGGATCTGCAAAATCTCCGATAATTTTAATGATTTAATATAGCACCTTAGAAGCACTTAGACAATTCTTTAGAAAGACCTAAACCAAGTGGGATGCCTGGGGGGCTCAGTCAGTTAAGCGTCTGACTCTTGATTTTGGCTCAGGTCGTGATCTCACGGTTCGTGAGTTTGAGCCCCATGTCAGGCTCCACGCAGCATGGAGCCTACTTGGGATTCTGTCTCCCTCTCTCTCTCTCTTTGTCTGTCTTTGCCTGTCTCCTCTCTCTCTCTCTCTCAAAATAATTGAATTTTTTTGAGGCCTGAGAAATTCCCTCCCCCCTAAAATAGGTTGAGCCTAGAAAAAGTGAGAAAATACAGAGAAACATGAAGATTGCTAGAACTGCTGAGCTCTTCAGATAACAACCACTGCTCATGTTCTGATAAGTGTGCTTCTTCTAGACACTTTCAGAGTGTACTCTTAACCCGGGTTGTAATCTTCTTCTTCCATTATTATAGCTGTGTGACCTTGGGCAAGTCACTCAACCTTCCTGAGCCGGCTCCCCTGCACCCGCTCATTTCCCCCGCCATCCACAAACTATCACCTTTGGGTTCTAGTGGTGTTGAAATAGAAAAGTGAGCTTTGTCATACCCCTCTGGCCCATAGTAGGTGTTCGTGTGCATTCCCTCTGCCTCTTCCTTACTTGCTTTCACCAACCTGCATTTGAGAGAAGAGCAGGGGTTTTGTGTTTGTTTGTTTAATTTTTTGGATATTTATTTGTTTTTGAGAGAGAGAGACAGAGCTCAAGTGGGGGAGGGGAGGAGAGAGAGAGATACACACACAGAATCAGAAGCAGGCTCCAGGTTCTGAGCTGTCAGCACAGAGCCCGATGCAGGGCTCGAACCCACGAACCTAGAGATCATGACCTGAGCTGAAGTCAGACACTTAACAGGCTGAGCCACCAAGGCGCTCCAAGAGCAGGTATTTTGAAGAAGAAAAGAGAGGCTGACACATCACAGAGCAGGTTCCTACCACTCATGTGATGCTGTTTCTACTAAAATACAATGTTAACGCTCTTGAACAACAAAAACGAGCAGCTCTTGGAATATTTGCACGTTGTTTCTGACGACCTTTCAGCAGCTGTGAATGTTTGTAAGTGAAAGTAGATGCGTGTCTTAGATTGCAGAGATTTGCCCCTAACAGCCCTGCCCCCTGGGTACATGAGAGGCTGCTTTGAACAATATTTGCAAGTGACCCCTTGACGGTAGAAGGGAGCAGACTCCTTTGCCCCAAGGCATTATGGGACGTCGGATTGCACTGGGTTAAATGCACAGCCTGGCTTCTTTGGGCTGCATTGTCTATTTATAAACGTGTCCCTAAGCAAAGTGAGTAGGAGATGCCGTAAGTATGATTTCCTCTCTGCGGCACATCATGAAGTGCTCTTTTTTTTTTAAGACACTTTTTAATGTTTATTTATTTTTGAGAGAGAGGGGAGAGAGCAAATGCACAAGCTGGGGAGGGGCACAGAGAGAGAGGGAGACACAGAATCCGAAGCAGGCTCCAGGCTCTCCCAGATGTCAGCGCAGAGCCGGACGCAGGGCTCGAACTCACGAACTGTGAGATCACGACCTGAGCCAAAGTTGGACGCTTCACAGACTGAGCCACCCACTCTTTGATAAAGAGATAAAGCACTTGAAAATTGGCAGGACCAGCAAAGGGCGTATAGGGGGTTTGTACCTGGAAAAGAGAGTAGCCATGCTGACGTGCGGAAGCATCCACACATCAACACGAGGTACGATCCCGCGTCCCGGCGCTATCTGCATGGACGGCTTGGCCATGTCACTTCCATTGAGAGACTACTTCCGACGTGACCGTTCCTCAGCACCCTCGGCCCCCTGGGGTCAGAGAAGCTCATCTCTTTATGGGCAGGTCCCACCTCCCGGACTTGACCTTCGAGTTCCTCCCACGCCTGCTCTGGGCCCAGGGCTCTGTCATCACATCCGCTCTGATCCTGCTACCCCTGGCCTTTGCTTCCTTGCCTCTCTCTGTGTGGGATCCGGCTGCAAGTCCAGGCCGCCCTCGCTGGCCTCCCCCTTGGACTTGACATAGGCCGCACTGACTAGCAGGCGGCAGCCTGTGTCTGTGAGGACGCGCGGTGGGCCCTGCATCCGGGAAGCTGTGCGCTGCGTCGCTGGCGTGGAGATAGAGCCCCCAAGGCTGCACCTGCTGGGCAGCCCAGGGTGATGGCCCTGCTGGGTGCTCACCGGCCCCTGGCGCGAGCGCCCCGTTGGTGGTGGTGGGGAGGGGCGGCGGCTCCGGGATGCAGGTTTGATTTTAAGCCTACTGGGCGCGTTACATAAAGTTGAATCGGAGACGCATGTGGCGGCTGGAATCATAAAGGAACTAACTCTGTGTCCTTTTTCCGGATCTTAAAATAATTCCACTCCTGGGCTAAATAAACCTCACCTCACGACAGGCAGGGAGGGAAAGGGGACTCCTTGAATGAGACATGAATTGGGAAGGCCCAGGCCCCGCATGGTGGGTNGGCTTGGGGGACAGCAGGTGCCACATTGAGGAGAGCAAACGGAGTGAGGCCATGGCAGCTGGGGAGCACCGGGCTCTGGCCCTGAGGGTCGCTGACTTTGGCTGGGGGCTTGCCCTCGGCCCGGGTGGGGGTGGGGAGGGGAGGGGTGCATCCGGATATCACGGATATCCCATCCCGATGACCCCAGGGGAGGGGACAGCCTGGCCGAACACCCCGCTGACTCCCTCTCCTTGCTTTTTCCTCTTCGAAGGACGGAGGCTGCACTTGTCCGGGAGATGTCGCCAAAGCCTTTGGTAAGGGGACGGGGAAGGAAGGAGGGAGGCAGGGCGGGGAGGGAGCTCCCCGCAGCCCTGCTGGCCTCTGGTGGGAACCGGAATGGGAGGCGGGGCTTGCTGGGGGAATCCTGAGCCCGGCCTGAGTTTCCTGTCTCTGGACTTCAGCCCCGATTGGCCAGAATCCTGATGCCTGATCCCACCCAGCAGGCATCCTGGGGTATAGACACGGGCCACAGCCTACAAGCCAGGCTTAGAAGGCTCAGGCTGCCTGTGGAAGAGGCCAGTATCAGGTCCACAGTGACCTCGGGCAGGGGAACTGAAGCAGGGGGAGTCTCTTGGGAGGGGCCAGAGCCCCCCAGCACTCTCACCGAGGTCCAGGGCCGAGGTGCCTGTTTCCCAGCATGGGGCAGCCGCGTGCAGCTATGATGCTGTGGGGCTTTGGGGCCACCCGGCCTTTCCTTGGGAAAGCAGGAAAGCATTGGGCTGGCTGGCAGCGTCTCCATGCACTGTCCCCTCCGCCCGCCGCTCACCCTTGGCCAAGTGCCAAGGTCCGTCTGCCAGAGCTGGTTAATCAAGCATCTCGGTTATGGAAGGGAACATGGGGGTCATCTCTGTGTAATCCAGGGGGCCTCCTTGATCATTGTGGAGGCCGAGGCCCTGAGAGGGAGTGACAGGGTCGGCGTCCCACAGGCCGCTACAGAGCAGGGAGAATCAGGAGTCCCCCACACTACTGGGCTCACTTACCTGTTAGCTAAAGATGTTTTTGTTACTGAGTTTTGCACCAAATCTACTTCCTGCCAGTGGCTGGTCTGGCTTGGGCTCCCTGCACAGAGGAGGGGCTGGCACACTTTAAAGTGACTGATCGTTAAGAAGATGCCTCGTAGATAACAGTTCCTGGTCTTGGGGATCCCCTCTGGTTGGGGGGAGAGGCCTGGCTGGACGCCAGTTTCCCTCTGCCCCCTTAAAGTCATGGCAGGGTGGCCAAGCATCCAGTATTCCGGATAGGGGCCCGGGAATGAAGGACCTATAAATCTTGCTGCCATGTAGGAGGGTCCCTTTGTATGTGGCTTGTCCGATGCCAGGCCAAGGGGCCAGCCTTGTAGAGCCTGCTTTTCTGAACTGCTGGACACAAGGCCCTGGCACGCCTAATACAAATCCCAGAGCCCTCCTGTAAATACGTCCCTGGCCCGATGGAAGAGGTCAGGGCCGCTTCTCCGGAGTTCCCATGCTTGCTGCTCCTCCTTGCCCTTTACCCTAATTACTGAGTCCGTCTGGACCCTGATGTCCTCGGGTTCTAAACGTAAACCTCCATAGGCCTCAGGAGAAGTTCATAGTCTGTGGAGAGACCGCATACGCATCCAGGGACAGGCTGGGCAATGGGGAGATTTCTGGTTCTTCTACATACGCCTTTTCCTTTCTTGACAGCCAGTAACTACATCAACCATGTGCCATGCCCTTTGATAGACGCTGGAGAGGCAGCTTCGGTGCCATATATAGCCAGCCTGTAGGTTTCTCAATTCCCAGTCCCCGGTGTAAAAGTTTCGGTTTGTTCAAGGCCTTCCGTGATCTACACAGGCAGAGTGTGAGGGTGCCGATAGCCTAAGGTAGACCAGATGCCTGTTGGGAACACCAGAGGAGTGACTGTGGGGGAGGAGAGGAGGCAACACGCTGTAGAAAATGCTGCCCAGTTCTTCAGGCTGCTCTGACGACAAGACTTAGACCTCTGTTGGGAAGGTGCTCACAGTTGGTCATCAGTTACCATTAAGGATTGTCTCGTGCATTAGCCACCAGCCACCAGCAGGCTGCATTTCTCCCTCTGGGCGTCCGGTGCCCATCTCCCTACTGGCGAGCCTTCTTAACATTTTCCAAAAAAGGTGAGTTTGAACTCTTCGTCTTGAGTATTGCAAGGAACAAGGAGGGGTGAGTTGGCGCGGCACGAGGATCCTTCTAGAGCTGATGTTCTCTGAGCTCTTTCCCCTTCTTCTTGTCCCCTCTCCCCCGTTGGGGTTCAGGAGCCGGAGCCGATTTCGTTATGCTGGGAGGGATGTTTTCGGGCCACACGGAGTGTGCCGGGGAGGTGATTGAGAAGAACGGGCAGAAGCTCAAGCTCTTCTACGGGATGAGCTCCGAAACAGCGATGAAGAAACATGCAGGAGGGGTTGCCGAATACAGGTGAGGGGGAGCGCCAGCGCCCTTCGTGGGCGACGCCTCGTATTTACATGAACAGGATGGAAGCAGAGCTCGAATACCAGTTCTGTTGATACTAACGGACCGTGGGAGGAAGCTAGGGAACGTATCTTTCTTCTCCTCCTTCTCCTTCTTCTTCATGTTTGTTTTTTATTTTTGAGAGAGGGAGAGAGAGAGCATGAGCAGGGGAGGGGCAGAGAGAGAGAGGGAGACAGAAGATCTGAAGCAGGCTCTGTGCTGACAGAGCAGAGCCTGATGTGGGGCTTGAACCCACAAACCGTGAGATCATGACCTGAGCCAGAGTTGGAAACCCAATGGACTGAGCCACGCGGGTGCTCCATCCTGCTTCTTTTTAAATAGTCCCAGTTTTTATCCAGCCAGCATTTGCTGTGTTGGGGGCCTTCCTAAGGACACGCAGAGCAGAAATGTCTTGGCGCAGAGATGGAAATGGACAAGGGGGCAACCAGTCGGGAAGGTGGCACTTAGACTTCCAGGGGATGGGCAGGAATATGTTTGCCCTGTCCTTCCGTAGAGCCTTTGCTCAGCCAGCCCCGTAACTGCCGATCTCTCTCTTGGAGCGAGTTCGGGCTGTGAGCATTGGGCTGAAGATTGGGTTTCCCACTGCAGATGCAACAGGTATGGTGCTCACAGCTGCATGGGGGTTAGACCATCCAGAAGGATGCTGTGTTTCCTCTACCGTAGGACTCTCAGCTGCCTCCACGCTCTGACAGTTGACACAGGCAGCATTTTTAGCCATTTAACTGTGTCACTGACTGCACTGCAGAAGGGATGCTCACTTCTGCCTATCTTTTTTTTTTTTTTTTTTAACAAATCCACGATCCCAAAAGATAACCTGGACATTTCCAATTTCACTTCCGTTTTAATTGTCTGCATGCGTGTTTTACGACCCGCAGGATGGCACATGGCCATGGCTGGCCTTTGTTCCATAGAAGCTGCTATTGCTTCTCATCAGCGTTAGCCTGCTGACAGGTCCCACTAAGTGGACGGGGCAGAAGGCCTTGCGTCCTCAGAAGGAAGTCTGCATTCTCCAGGAACACTCAGGCGCTGGGATGAAACTGAAGCCCTCACTGGCGGACACCCTCCATTTCCTACCTCGCATCTAATACTTGAAAACTCATCTCCAGGACATGGGTCACAGAAGTGTTGTGGGAGGTTCAGATCGAGCTGGAGGGAAGATCTCAGAACCCCGCTGGGATTCACGGGCGGGCAGGGGAGAGGTGTGGGGGGGCTCCACCAGAGTTCGGTGCTTCCGTGGGATCTGGTGGACAGATGTCCATTCTCATTCTCTGCAGCCTCTTTCTCCTTTGGAAGAGGAATCTCAGCATCACAATGATGATGCAGCGTAGGGAAGGCAGGGCGGGGGGCAGGAATAGGGGACTGCGCTTCTCCCATCATCCTGGAACTTCAGTCAGAACAGAAGAACGCTCTCTCTCCCACGCCGAGCCCGATGGAGGGGGTTGCACGGCTCATGAGGATGGGCAGGCTGAGCATCACTGCCTCGGCGGCACCCCGGACCTCGGGCCCAGAAGCTTCACGCTTTACTAGCAACCACCTTCCTGACCTGAGGGCCGGTGCAGTGTCTACTGTGTGCTGGTGTGTTAAGCGGAGCCACTGTGGTTATATGACAGCTGGATTCCTCGCCTGGAGGACCTTTTTTGCCCTCTAGCTGTTGCGTCTGTTTTGGGTTCCAAGGGAAGTAGACAGGGAAGGGCAGACCAGGTTATAGCACACACGGAAGCCAAGGAGCCGAAAGAAAAACCCATCTGTAATTTCAGCAGGGTTTAGACAAAACGAAAATAGAAGACTCAAGCGTATCAGGGCTCCGTTCTGGAAGCCGATTAGACAAGAAAGGGAAGTGCTGAAGGAATTAGAACCTCAATCTGGAGGCAGCCCGGGCCCTGCAGGCTGCGTCTGGTTTTTTCTGTCTCTCTGTCTCCCTCCCTCCCTGCCTGTCTCTTCCTCTTTTTTTTTTCCCTGGCAGTTTACAGTCTCCTCACAAGAATGGTCCTCCTTTGAGGTTGTATTTAATTAAGGTAGAGCTATTTATGCCTTGCTGGTTCCTTCCCCACCGTTAACCATTTATCCTCACGCTGTTCCTGGGAGACAGAATAAAGTCCCTTCACTTTACAGATGAGAAGGCTTGAGCTTCGAGGTGCCGTCACCAGTTAGCAGAGAAGCAACGATGAGAGCAGAGAAGCAAGCCAGGGGAATCTCTTTGAAAAAGTGAAACGTCAGTCACTGCGGGCTCATGTCCCCGGTCACAGAGCGTGGTGATGCGAATCCTCTTGGGGGTGGCCGGTGCTGGGCTCCGTAAGCTCGATGTTCTGAACCAGCCATGAGGCCGGCTTGGTCTAGTCAGTGGTTTAAGTGGGTAGATTTCATTGCACTTGAGGGTCCCCTCAGATGTGTGGATTTCAGAGCAACCAGAGTTAATACTGTTTTGAAATTCTGGGTAATGAGTTTCTGAGAGATGCTATTTTTCCTAGTTGAAGAGACCAGAAAAGAAATGTCCAGAAGTGGGTGAATTGTTAGAATTTCCAGATTGCCCGAGCCTTAGCCGAAGGCTAGGGGTTTTGCATAGATTGGAGATTTCCTTCCTTCTCCAAAAACAAGTCCAGACTGAATGTCCATGCAACTGAACAGGGCTTGATTCGTCCATTTTACAGATCTTCCTTGACTTACGGGGCTGTGTGTTGATAAACCCATCTTAAGGTGAAAATATTGTAAATTGAAATGCATTTAATACACCTAACCCACTGAACGTCATCGCTCAGTCTAGCCCACCTTAAATGTGCTCAGAGGAGTTCTGTTAGCCTACAGTTGGGCAGAATCCACTAACACAAGGCCTTTTTAATAATGAAGTGTTGAACATCTCATGTAATTGATCGAATACTCTACTGGAAAACAGTATAGACAGGTTGTACGGGTGCTGGGTGGTTGGTTGGTGTATTGGGATCATTCACCCTCACGATCCCGGGGCTGATGTAGCTGTGGCCATTGATGGCCTGCATCACAGGTGAGGATTGGATGCACACCACTAGCTTGGGAAAGGATCCAAGCTCAGCCGGTGACGTATGGCTTCTACTGAATGCGGATGGCTCTGCACCAGGGTGGAGTCAAACCATTGTATGTGGGACACTGTAGTGACGTCCTCTTCATCTCTTAATTGTAGGCAATTGGGGGGGAGGTTGTTCAAGAGGTATGCCGCCATATCTGTTCTTCCCCGCGGGCTGTGAGTCAACAGGACACCGGGGTAGAGATGAAGGTAGAGTAGCAGCAGGTGGCAGAGAGAGGATTGTGCTGAGAGGGTCACCGCGCGGGACGGGAGGGGTCTACTTCCTCCAGGGCTGCTGACAAGGACTTTCCTTTTTCAGGCGCTCCCGGTAGCCAGCAGCGAGGCTGTGTGTGCATTTTGGATGGGAGAAATGCATCCACCTGAGATGCTGGCAACATCGGCTTGGCATTTGTAGCAACGTGGGGCTGGGGTGAGAGGGGGCCGTGGAGCTACCTGAGTGCCTGGGGGTTGGGTCAAGCGCTAAGCTAACGCTGGGAGTAACTCCAGCTGGAGTCGTAAGGGGAAAAAAAACATGAAAAGAAAAGCTTCCTTTTTCTTGCAGAGCTTCTGAGGGTAAGACTGTGGAAGTGCCTTACAAAGGGGATGTACAAAACACGATTCTGGATATTCTTGGAGGACTGAGGTCTACGTGCACTTACGTGGGGGCCGCCAAACTCAAAGAGCTCAGCAGGAGGGCGACGTTCATCCGGGTGACTCAACAGCACAACACCGTGTTCAGCTAACCTTGAGGATGAGGCGACTTCCGGCTCATGGAACCTTCCACGTACACCTGCTTTCGCACCTCCCACCTCCCGTCACAGCAGAGTTTCTGGCTGCTCCTGAATGCTGGACTACCGCCTCCTGCTCCCCTACCTGCTGCCCGGAGGCTTTGGGGCTCTCCTAGTGCCTTCCGGGGGCCCGGAAGCCGGGCGCTGACGGGGGCTGTGGCCAGAGCCCAGCTGCCTGGAACTCATGACCTCACTGTTCAGATCAACTCCTCTTTTTCTTTTTCTTCTTCTCATTCTCGTTCTCATTCTTTCTTTCTCCTTCCTTCCTTCCCTTTTCTTTCTTTCTTTCTTTCTTTCTTTCTTTCTTTCTTTCTTTCTTTCTTTCTGTCTGTCTTTCTGTCTGTCTTTCTTTTTTAAAGAAAAATGGTTTCACTTTAATATAATGCAATTATCTTAAGACTTGGTGGAATGATGGAGTTTGCCTTTGCAGGAACTAGGTTGTCAAGGGAGCTGGGAGTTTTCTACCTACTTCTCACGCTTGGCTTCTAGCAGTCACAGAGGGGAGGAGAAGGGAGGGGAAGGGAGGAGAGGGGAGGGGAGGGGAGGGGAGG
>NW_027530974.1:14422936-14432656 GCF_008692635.1 Crocuta crocuta
AGTAACCGGCCCCTCCCCTCCTTTGCTTTTGGTTGCTGCAAAAGAACAAAAAGCACCTGACTAGATACATGAACTTGGAGAACTGGTTTCCTGCAGATCCTCGCAGGGTGTGGCGACACGTTTTTACTACCTGTGTTACACGTGCCTTCTGGGAACAGGTATCTGTCACTACAGGGTCAGGGCTGCTTAGAGGATGCTGTCCCCGTCCCCGGTTTTCATTGAGTTTTGTTCTTCCTTTTCCCTCCCCTGTCCCAGCCTGTCAGGCTGGCCTCTCTCTTAAAGAGATTATACATTATTTTGAAGCGCCGTGGGATGTTTGATTGAAAGGTTATCCACTAAAACCTGGGCAAGTGGAATCCCACCGAGAGACAGAAAACACCGTGACCCGTGGATTTTTAAAAGTCATTGGTTTAAAATCGGAGTGAGAAGTTTTCCAATGTCGAGTCCATTAATACTGTCAAGGAAGGGCCAGCTGGTATTATTGTAAAGTGGCCAATTCACTGGCCGGTAACAATGGTATTTTTCTGGAGAAAGGACCCGGGGCCTTGGGGGAACGTTCACTGGGGCACTTGTTGAAACAGTGAACATGGATTGATAAATGATGACTGGCCACTTCTTTGGAAGCATTGCTCAAGTATCAGGACTGGAAAATATATGCAGACCAGGATGTGTTACTTGATTTTCTCTTAAACAAGGTTTAAAGAAGCTGACTCAGGAGTAGATTTTCCTTTACAAAGTAGGGGGCGCTCCTGGAAGAGAGAAGGATCGCACGGTGCTTCTGTATAAGGACGCCGATGTCTGCGGTGATGCGCACTGTACAAAGCATCCACCCCAACCATAACGTTCCAGGAAACTATCCATTTTTAGGCTTCTAAGAACACATTTAAGGGTTCAGCAACTTCAGCTCTGTTGTAAAACTTTTTGCCCCTGAATCCATTAGGAACTGTTTTTCTACTTGGGGAAACATGAATTGGCTATACGTTTGAGATGCAAGGCTAGATGCTGTTTTTTAAAAAATGTTTTTAATTTATTTTTGAGAGAGAGAGAGAGAGACAGACAGCATGAGCAGGGGAGGGTCAGAGAGAGAGGGAGACACAGAATCTGAAGACTGGCTCCAGGCTCTGAGCTAAGCTGTCAGCACAGAGCCCTACACGGGGCTTGAGCCCATGAACCGAGAGATCTTGACCTGAGCCGAAGTCGGATGCTCAACCGACTGAGCCACCCAGGCGCCCCTAGATGCTGTATTAACAAAGAGCAATACGTGGGGTTTTGCTGGAGGCACCCCACCTTTTCCGCAGCCTTGCCTGAGGGTTGAGTCCCACACTTTCTGTGTAAGAGGTTTTCTACTCAAGTGCCTATGTTTAAGAGAGTCTTTGTTGCGAAGTAAGGGAGAGAAGTCAAAGAAGGCAGATCTTAAAGAAATCCATTCAAAATGTACCAGCAGTAGTAAGGGAGCTTTCTGGGCACCCCTGCGTAGCCTGGGCCCACCACGGTCCCCTCTTACATCCAGCTGCAGTGTCACATGCACAGTGGTCTGGGATGGGGACACCCATCTGCCCAGTACAGGCTGTGCTCTTTGCAGAGGCCTGTGCTGCTTTTCCCAGCTTGTGTAAAGGTTTTGTCCACTCCCTGCTCTTGGTGTCCCCCAGCTGGAGGCATGTCCCTTGCGGA
The DNA here is from genome assembly GCF_008692635.1 of Crocuta crocuta. NCBI lineage: Eukaryota > Metazoa > Chordata > Mammalia > Carnivora > Hyaenidae > Crocuta > Crocuta crocuta. Next base: position 14,424,608 of record NW_027530974.1, read on the forward strand.
GGGAAGTGAGTCACCTGGAAGCAGAGATTTTGCAAAAAGCTCCGTGAAGGCCCCGTTAAATGCTTTGCCTTCCTCCGCGCATCTCTGCCTCCAATAGCGATGGGCCCCGGGGAGCCTGAGGCCGGGTATCAGGTGTCGTGCAGGATACCTGTGGGGAGAGGTGTCCATGAATGAGACGCCATTCGCCAAGGGCTGCCCCTGCCTTGCTTTTAAGGGTTTCAAGGCCTGCCTCATTGCAGCACATGAAACATTTCCCCTCATTTGAACCCTTGAGCTAAGCCTGCAGCCTCTGGGCCCCAACCTCTCGGGACTGTTAGCAGCTCATATAGCAGGGGGCTCATCTGTCCAGGCTGCCCTGGAGGAGGGGACCTCTCGTGGGCTGCAAGGGTCCCCTGATCCCTGATGGTGCCGTGCACACGCATTCAGCACCGACGTTCCCAGCGCGTCAGGATCTCAATGCCAAGCCCCCAGAGGGGTCTCGGAGAGCCCCACCCCTCCCCGAAACATTGAACCAGGAAGACAGCACAAGGAAGGGGTTACCCAGTCCTCCCTGGGCTCAGTGAAAACCCTGAATTTAGCACGGAGAATTCCTTTCCCATCTCTGGGGAAGGATTTTATAGCCCCATGTGCAGATGGGGGTGGGGGTGGGGGTGTTCACCTGCATGGGTCCCTGGGGAATTACTTTCTGGAGTAACTGCGAAGCCATTTCTGCTTGAGAGTAGGGACCCAGGGCAGACCTACTGAGCAGAGTTCTTGAGACAAAAGGGGGCTCCTTTTCCGCGTGCCGGGAGGGCCCCCGCCCTCTGGCCTGCTGAGTTTTCTGTCAGGCATGAGCTAAAGGAAATCCGAAGGAACTTTCCACCTTCACACCACTAACCGGTGTGTGGCCACACTGTTCCACAATGTATCGATAATGCTACTCGGGTCCCATGAAGCTGCCAAATGCTGTTTGGAAACAAAGATCTCTTGTAAACAGCATTGTTGAGCGAGGAGGAAATAAACATGAACTGAATAAGCCAAACGTGGGATGTTGGAACGTGCCTTTTATCTCAGAATCTCATCTCCGGCGTGGGCAAGCCTTTCCCCCAACCTCCCCAAAAAGCATTCCTAGCAAAGGCACTACCTTACACCCACTCCCCAGTACAACCCAACCCAGGGGTCACCCAGGGCATTCTTTTCTCAACCTCCTCTTTCTTCAAGGACCCGACAGAGGCAAGGACACACATCTGCAATTGGCACTGTTATTTTATTAGTACGAGTATACTGAAACAATAAACTTGTACTGGTATACAGACAATTTATTTAAAACAATTTTGTTCAAATTTTGAATCAAACATTGTTTTATTATAATAATGAAATAATTTCTACCTAGAAAACCTGCAAGCACCATCAAAGAAAGGGACCATAAAATTCAATAAACAGACTCGAGTGTATCCTACAAATAGACACACCACGATTAGAAAATAGAATATGAATTCTTCCATTTTTTTTTTAATATTTGTTTTAAAAAAGCTAGTGCAAGTACAATATTTTACACTGGAATTACAGAGAGTATGCACGCATATGGAAAAAAGTTCTGTCACAATAAAAGCTCTTAACTATGTATGCACTTAAAATTTTTTTCTTTTCAATAAGGTGCAAAACATTCTTTCCCTCGTTCTCCTCTGTACTGGCCATGTCAGTCTGATAGTGCCCCAAAGTTCTGGTGTCTCTTTTCCCTTGGCCGGTGGGAGGCGTACGATTGGAAGTTTGGTGGGTAATGATCTGATCGTTAAAAGAGACAGTGGTACGAATCTCAGAGATGGCTCTGAGCCCCACTGGCCAGAAGTTAGGACTGTCTTAAACCAAGGCCACCACGAAAACTGGCAGGGATCTCCCAAGGCCTCCCTTCGCCTGACCCTAAATGGGTCTACAGGCGAAGACTGAGGAGGAAGAAGCCACCCCAAAAGGCCAAAAGGGCAGTATTCGCGGGACCGAATGTGCAGGTATCAAGCTAAATGTTCACTGACTGAACAATTTACCCCATTCCTGGACCAGATAATAAGAGTGGTGGTTCACGTAAGAACCAGAGGAAACGTACACGCCCAGCTTCTTGGTTAACTGTGAAGACACAGCTCTAAGCCAATGGCAGTCACGCCAGACTTGATATTCCCGGAGGACAGTGTGTCATCCGAGCAAGGACTGCTGTAAACAGCACTTCCAATGCAAACCTTCAGACTGGCCAACGGAAAAGGAGACCGGCTCGCTGGCCGTCCAGACAGCAAACAAACAAAACTAAAGGGGAAGAAAACTTGGGTGAAGTCTCCAATTATCTGCAGTGGAAGACTTGAGTCCTTTCGGATAAGAAAAGTGACGGAAATTCTTAGAGACTGTTACTGTATAGATACTACCTATTGGCCAAATGCACTTAATTTTAATACAGCTGAACCATTTGTATGCAAAGTCATGAAGGACATGAAAAACTGAAGCGGCTCTTCCCTCCCGCCTTCGTACAGGTGAATGTCAGCTACCGGAAGCATTGCACTGAATGGTAAGGGAGGGGCTGAGATTCTGAATTTAAGAACCGTTGGTGGGTTCAGGATCCCCACGGCTGTCCGGTTTCTGCTGGTTGCTTTGCGTTTGAGACAGAATAGGACTCTTCTGAGAAGTTGCTCCATATTTTACTGGGTATTTTGGCCTCAAGATTAAAGGAAAAAAACCCCCAAAACTAAAGTAAAATGAGGCATTGCAATTGAAATTCTTGTTTATACCCCCCATTTAAATGAGGTGCGGGGGGGGGAGGGGAGAAGGCTGAACTTTTTTTGTGTTTGTGTCCTCATAATGAGTTCTGTTTTACTGGTGGCTAGGATCCCTTGTTACAAACACTTCTTGTTCAGGATTATATTCTTTGGGTTTACTGAAACAGGAAGTGCTAACAATGTGAAACGCGATCTCTGAAGAAAAAGGAGTTGCAATGGCTTGAGAGTTTAAACCAAGAAAGGAGCTCAGAGAAGTACTTTCAGCACAGGAATGAACAGTTTTCTCAAATTTCAGAATACAGAGTTGCCCTCCCTCTGACGAGGGCTCAATGTAACAAAAACATAAAGGAAGGGTTGGTATAGTTTAAGAGCCTTTTACGTTAATTCTTCCAGGCCGTAACCACACAAGTCTGATTATTTTGGACATGACAAATTTCTATATACAAAAACAAAAAACAAAACAAACAAAAAAAACCCAACATGTAACTTTCAACCTTTATGCTTTTTTTTTTTTGTTTTTACAAACAAGGTATGAAACTCATTGTTTTAACAGATCCATGTCTTTCGAACACTGAATGAATCATTTCGACATTCATTTTTCTTTTGTGCAATTTTTGAAAACATTACCTGTACTCCTCAAAGTGAGTGCTTCAAAATTTTTTCTTCTTCAGCTTCTCAAATTAGGTGTACATTTAAAAACGAGAGAGAGAGAGAGAGAAAGAAAAAAAATTGCCACAAAGTATAGTGCTACAAGAAAAGATCCTATCCGTAAGGTAACATGTTTGAAGCGAGGTCATCTATGTAAAAGAAATCTCAGCTCCGGAGTGGAGGTGTGCAAATTCTTTGGAGTTTCCCTATCAACAGAAACACAACACTGTCCGTGGAAAAGAGAGGAAACCAACCCAATACAATAGCATATGCATGTGCTTTATAAAAAAGTATATTTTCTGTATAGTTATTACTTGATGTGTTCCTAAATTCTCTATTTCAGAAATTCTGGGTTAAAAACACAAAGGTAGAAGCAAAGGCCTCCACTCCACTTGAAAAAATAAAAAGCATAATCTCCTTTCCTTTCATATCACCACTGAAGGTGCTGGATTGGGCCATGAGACTGCCGGCCCCTCTTCTACCTGAAATCATCACGGGTGACTAGGAAATAGAAGTGCAAAGGGTTCTGGGAGAGAACAGACCAGTTTGTTGAGCTTTGTGCGGTTCATGCAACAGTAGCCATGACAACCAACACAGCTCACAAAGCCTGGCCTCCTGTCCGAGAACTTTGCTGCCTCTCCCACATCTGAAATAGCATGGCATTAGTGTCTTCAAAAGCATTTTGAGATTTTTGTTCTCTATGAAAGAAATAGGTTTCCTTAGTAGTCACAGATGTTAAAGGGTATTGTCAATTGTGTCTTTAAAAAACAGACAAAAAAATTCCAAAGCTACAACAACAAAAATAAATTTTGGCAACACATTTCAGTAAAGATCAAACTATGTGCAAAGAGTAAATTGTATGATTACTAGGAGCTACTGTTCATCTTGAACATGCAGCATTATATTGCAATCTATGCAGTATCTAAGGAGTAATCCACAAGATGCAGGAAATCCAAACATTCCTTGAAATTGTACAAGCCTCCACAGCAGTCAAAGTGCTGCTTCTGGACACATCAGTGTACCACACACACGCCAGCCCCGTCCCTGAGTAAGAGGTGAGAAAGGTTCCGCAGAGTTCCTTGTAGGGGGAAAAGGGGGTGCCGCCACTTCCTGGTGGGGGGAAAACCCAACACACTCACCTAACAGAAAACATAGCGGGTCACAATTCAGACTTAGAAATGGGATCCACAGCAAGGAAAAAAAAATCCTCCCATACCAAACTGGGTGAGTTGGGGAAAACAAAACAAAAAAAATTGACTGACATAGAAAATGATCCTGAAAGTCCAAACAAAAATGCGATTTGGATTTCCACTTTAAAAGGTTTGAGGTAAGTGGTATCCATCTTTGTATCTCCCCCCNATGTATTTATAGATCCCTATAAAGAGAGGTTCTTGATTGTTGGTTTCTTTTTTCTTTTTTTCTTTCGCCCTGACTGATTTCTTGGTGATTGTGTTCCACTGTAAACGCAAAAGGCCTGCTGTTATTAGTTTAGAAATGGAAAATAGGAAAGAAAGAAGAACTAAAGATGGTTGTCAGTAGATATTGCAAAGTGGACAAAGTACAGAGGCACACGGCTCATCCTTGTGAGCTGCACGGCACCGAAGAATTTCTATGCTTCTCATTGTCATGTTTGCTACACAGGAGCTTGCCAGTGTCTGCCAACATGAGGAAGTTCCCTGTCCTTTGGATGTTTTTCCCCTTTGAAGGGAAAGCTGCCACTAAGAAATGGTGACCATTGTTCGAAGGGGCCCCTCCATGGCCACTGGCCACACGCTCAGAGCACGTGGCACACACATTAGGCCACACTTCCCGCCGTGCTCTGAGGCACAGCTCAAAGTCTCCGGGACACGGACCCGAGGAGGGGTCCACCCTCTCTGGAAAACACCTTGGAGAATGGGTGGATCTTGGTGTGCCTTAGAACGGAATCTGCCTGCTCCCTCCCCTACACCACACATTCACTATTCCTCATGGTGACAGAGGGACTCGGCTGGTCCCCTAGCTTTCCTGCATTGGCTCTTTCTGCAACACGGTGACAGACATATGGGGCTCCTGAAAGCTCCCCGCCCCCAGCAATCAGCATCCATGGTGGGGAGCTCACAGAGGGAGGCACTCCCCTTCCTGGTTCCTTCCCTCCAGCCCTTCTCTGGCCAGAATAGGGAAGATGGGCCGGATGGGGAATGAGCTTTAACTAGAGCACACTGGTCCGACCTATTGGCACAGGAAGTATTGCACACGCTAAGAAAAAGCAAGAGAATGAAATGGGACGATGCGAGGAAGAACCAATTATTTAAGAATTCCTATACCTGAAATAGAAGCACAAAAATTATGATGATGTTCCTATTGCTCCGAACCATGTATGTTTTCCCATTTTTAGTGTTGGGTGTCGAGGATCCAGTTAGCACAATACTGGAGGTTAAGCCGAAAGGTGGTGTGTGTGTTTCGGTGTCCGTGTGAGTTTCTGTGAATAGTGGTATTGATGAGGACGAAGTGTATATGGCAGTCCCATATTCCTCTTACCATTAAAGGTTACAAAACAAAGAGAAAAAGAAAACCTAATCATTGCAAGTGCCCTGAGCAGAATATATGGAAGATTAAGCAAGTTCTCTGAGCAGAAACTTAAAAAAAAAACAACCAAACAAAAAAACAGAAAACAAAAAACAAAAAAAACCCCAGCTCTAAATAAGCAGTATGACCGTGAGAATGGGCTCACCCAAGTCTCCACTAGCATGTTGAGAGGATAATGAAATCCAGAGAAAGTTCTAGCTAATCTAAACCTATGCAAATGTTTTTGGTACACCCCAGAAAATGGTTTATAAATATTAAGTTCTGGTGAGAGCTAAATGCAATGAGATACTAGAGAGCCAAAATGTAGGCTGACTTTAGAAATTTGTTTTTTCATTTGTGAAATGGAAGAAGTACTGCTTTCCGTGGTAAAAGAAAAATCAGATTAAGTATTTGTTCAGATAAACTGCAGCCATTCCAAGTAAGAATATTTAAAAATGTCTCCCTACTTATAAAACTTTATTATTATTATTTTTAAAAGCACTTTAAGACACACACCCAAACCCACACACAATATTTCAGGTCTCTGGGGATGAAAGGTTTAAACTGTGAAATAATACCCTTTCTGGGTTTGTACCAAACATTAAATCTCAATTTGATTTCAGATGGAAAAAAAAGAAGTCATTCTGAAAATAACATTAATAACAACAATAATAAAGTAATTTAAAAAAACTTGCTCACATATATAAATGTCTTTATGGAAAACTCAATGAGTCTGAAGAAAATTCTCAGAGTTGTCTTGTTAACACCTGTTTTTTTTTTTTTTTTTTTTTGTGACAGATGTGGTAGAAAGACCAAAATGAATTTTGAAAGGAACATAACCTTATAAAATGGCCTACAGTTTAGGCAGGTTAGAAAGTAATTTTGCTACATTTATTTATGCTCGTTCAGTCCCCCAAACCTTTCCCACAATGTTATTGGCTAAAAAACTGCAGGAATATCACACAAATTATAAACTCAAGATGTGCAAATCGCAAGGTTCTTTAAAAGTTCATCTTACAAAGAAAAACACTGGACAAAAATGAGTATTCTTTTTTCCATCCCTTTTCTCTCAGTTTCTCTGCCAGCTCTGCATATATGCCTTTACTTCTTTCTCAAACATCAAAGTGAAAAGTACTTCCTGTCAGGCTGTACTTGGTGGTCATTCATTGTCACATACTAGTTCATAATTCACATTCATCCCTTTAAACCACATTGAAACTTCCAATATCTTGCTCGTGAGAAACTCTGCAGACCTGAAATGTATTTACAGTGTTGAAAAAAAAAAAAAAAAAGAAAGCAACTTATTTTTTTGTTTTTGTTTTGTTTTTCTTCCCAAAGAGTTTAAAGGGAGATACAGTACTTGTTGAATGATATAGACCAAGATGCTTGGTAATAAAGTGTGAACAGCATTTTAAGTGCTTAGAGATAGTAATATATATGCTTATCTTCAAAATCTAATTCCTCACGTCACACTGGAATCTGAAAAAAGTGGCACCGTGGCACCCGAGTTGTCCATAGTCATGAACTATAAACAGTACTAGAGTTAAAAGACCAGATTTTGCAAACCCAATGCCGAGCGCTGCCGCGGCTCTCTGCAGGGCTGTTTGAGCGAAGTCAATGTGAGAACCTGATTGGTTTTCCTAACACTGCACAGAATCCAAAGTGGGCTGNATCACTGCACTTAGTAAAGCAGAAACGAAATCCCACGTGTGGCAGTTGCTCTAAAAAAATATCAGTGCAGTCAGGCCCCATAGGGGGAAATATTATCTCTATAGGATTAAAAGTTGCTTTTATTGTAAAATAAGTTGGGGGGAGGAAAAGGGTCTTTTACATGGTTGGCTTTCCGTCTGCTGTCGGATGCCTCTCTAGCAGGCCCTGCGCCTGGGTTCCTGATGTCTGCACGTGAGAACCTCACCAGGCCCGTGCGGAGGGCGAGAGAGAGGGAGAGACAGAGGGAGGCGGGGGGAGGAGACACCCCCACCCCTGCCCTGCACCTGCAAACCCCAAGTGCACGCCCGCATGCCCCCCCAGGCAGCTCCCTGCCCGCAGAACGGCCGAGGCTTCGGTGCAGCTGGAAAGGGCAGGTGCTCTGGAGCCACATTGCTTTCCCCCAGGACGC
>NW_027530974.1:14433015-14448719 GCF_008692635.1 Crocuta crocuta
TGTGCCCCGGTCTCCTGCTGCAACACCAGCTGTAACTCTAATGACAAGGTTATAACAGAAACCTAAGGAGGGTAACATGTAAATACTGTGTTATTTAGCCTACAGTACAGTAATCTGGATACAAATGAGAAGGGAGAGCCGAATTTCCTTTCCCCACGCTGCCTCTACTTGCCTACGTTAGACCGGCCTTCGATGCAAATCTTAACCTCCTGAGGGATTAGAGAAGGTTTGGGAAGAGTCAAAGGTGGCTCGTCTTCCGACTTCTCCAGTTTGCGGGTCTCGGGTGCCGACCACCTCCTCTTCCTCGTGGCCGCCGGCTTGCTGGGTTCTATTTTGGTGAGCAAGGGCGCTGCAGGCAATGCAATTTTGTCTGGAAACTTGAGTTCGCCGTTCTCGGACAGCATCGGGGCACTTCCCTGGTTGATGCCATTCTCCTGCTCGGCGTACCTGTGTCTGCTGGCCGCGAGGCTGTCGGTCTTTGAACGCTTCAGCAGGACGCTGGCCGGATCCACGGGCGGGCCCTTTTTAACAGAGCCGTTCTTCAGGTTCTTGAGGGTCAGCGAGATGCAGACATCCCCAACCGAGAGTTTGGAACACGGCAGATCAAAGAGCTGGCTGGTTCTCTCTGGACAGCAGGATGACCAGCCCTGTCCAAACACAAAAAAAGGGTACTCTACCAACACCTCCACGCTGACCTGCGGAGACAGTGGGAGACAGAGAGGGCAAAGGGGAAGGAAACAGATGAAGACGTTTTAGTATTTATTTCATACACACCCACGCGTACATAAGCCAAAGGGGGAGGGGATAAGACGGTCCACAAACCTCATCCGCCAACGCGCACAAATGAGGCTCGTTTGCTGTACCTGTACTCACCATAGATAGCTGGTGGGTAGAAGCCAGTAAAGAGAAAAAAAGGCCATTTAGTGTTCGCAGTATCATTTTACTGAGTATCAGCTCTATAGCTGGCCTCCTTGAAAACAAATGGGTTGCAATGATGAACAGGGGCTCGGTGTTCAGCGCCGGCCGAGCAAGGCTCTGCGGGGAAACTGGAGCACAAGATAGAGTCTTGCGCTTTATCGGCTCACTGGACAAAAGCGATTCTCACGTAGGACAGAGCTAATCAGGAATCAGAATGAGNGTGATGAACAGGGGCTCGGTGTTCAGCGCCGGCCGAGCGAGGCTCTGCGGGGAAACTGGAGCACAAGATAAGAGTCTTGCGCTTTATCGGCTCACTGGACAAAAGCGATTCTCACGTAGGACAGAGCTAATCAGGAATCAGAATGAGACTGGATGCAACCTCCACCAGGCACCACTCACCCGTTTATATCCACATATTCCCTAAAAGGGGGCCTGGTATACGGCTGAAGCTTAATAAATATTTATCGGGTAAATGAGTGTGTACTCAGGAACCCAGGAGAGCAGAGCCGGTGAAGGCTGCAGTAAACAGGGACGGCTTCCCCATTTTCCTGGGACCCTGAGAGCCGGGCAGCATTTGGAGAGGCGTGGACGGTGTTGGGGAGAGGGTAAACTGGACACAGAGAGCTCAAGTACTTGGCCCGTCCAAGGTCAAGCTCCGGGTACTCAAATCAGTCTGTGCATTGGTCTGAAAACCAGTATCAAAAGCCGGGAGAGCTCACTATCCTCTCCATAGCTGCTGTTTTCTCTGCCACCATGTGCCATGCATGCACGGCGCTCAGCAAATAAGCTGAAAAGTCCTGGTCCCAGAGGGGAGCACAGGCAAGCAGGCAGAAGGAGTACATGAACATAAGAGCCAATCAATGTGGCGAGTGGGGCTGTGACACTTTACTACAACATGAAGTTGTTGGAGGGCAGAGGAAAGGCATAGACTGGTTTGAAGAAGAGGTGATTAAGGAAGTCTTCCTGGATGAGGATACACTGTGCTGAGTTATAACAAAGAATCAGGGCGGAGTCCAGGTGTGGATGCAAGAAGGCATTCCTAGAAGTAGAGAGCCTGAACAAAGGCAAGGAGATAGGCTAGTGTGCGTAGGGATGTGCAAACTGTCCAGTCTTATTGTTACCATTAAATTATGCCGAAATGCACTTGAGGTTCTAGAAGTTTAATTCTCCTAGAAATTTATTTTCTTCAACTGTACGCTACATAAAAAAAAAAAAACAAACAAACCCCAAGGAAGTCATTTTAAAGAGGCAATTTTCAATGGCTTTTCTGGAAGTAGTGGAATAAGCCATTCGGACCAGTCTTCTTGTTGAGGACAACCAAATACTCTGAGCAAAAACCAAATAGACAAAAACTAAGGGCGGAATGTAAAAAATTATTTCTTATGGCACCAGACAGAAAATAAGGTAGTGAAAACTCACCGGGGACGGTTCAGGAAAAGGGTGACAGTCTAGAGATTTAAGCCTAGTATTTCGGGCTATTTTCATCTGAGGGCATTTGCAGATTCCAAACTGGAACAGTTTTAAAACCAAGTGGACTTCTGGTAATCTCAAGAGCATGGTGGGGGGTGGGGGTGGAAGGGAAAGAAATTCAGGGTACCCTTCTGGTATATCGGGGGAAGGTGCTCTCTGGCGAGCTCCACTTTTTTGGACTGTGACCCCAAAGTGCTCTACTCTAGAAGTAAGGAGCCAGAAGCAGACAGGCCTTCTCAAGTTCTGAAGGTCAGATTCTAATCATCTTAGTCCTGAAAATCGGGGTAAAGTCGTGGATTATTTCCGAATAAAATAATTATTTGACATTATTTTCAAATAAAAGACATTCAATAAAAAAGAGGGATGAGGTCCACAAATAGACCAGAGGACATGATTAAAAACCCAGTAGAAACAACAGATAATAGAAGCAGGCCCTCAGGGGCTTCTGATATATCAGATACACAGACATTAAAATGACCTAGACTCAGGTCATGATCTCGCCATTTGTGAGTTCGAGCCCCACACTGGGCTCTGTAGTAATAGTGCAGGGACTGCTTAGGATTCTGTCTCCTTCTCTCTCCCCTTACCGCCCTCAAATATAAATAAATAAGCATTTTTTAAAAAGACTTATAAAAGCGGGGAGGGTCCTGGGTGGCTCAGTCAGTGTCATGATCTCATAGGTTCGTGAGAATGAGCCCTGCATCAGGTTCTGCACTGACAGCATGAAGCCTGCTTGGGATTCTCTCTCTCTGCTCCTCTCCTGCTCACAGGCACTCTTCTCTCTCTCACTCAAAAAATAAACTTTAAAAAATATTTTTAAAAATAAAAACAATAGTGGCGCCTGGGTGGCTCAGTCGGTTAAGCGTCTGACTGTCTCAGGTCATGATCTCATGGTTTATGAGTTCGAGCCCTGCATCAGGCTCTGTGTAGATAGCTTGGAGCCTGGAACCTGCTTCGGATTCTGTGTCTCCCCTCCTCTCTGCCCTTCCCATGCTCATGCTTTGTCTCTTTCTGTCTCTCAATAATAAATAAATGTTACAAAAAATTAGGAAAAATAAATGAAAAAATAAAATGGCCTACGTTTACAATATTTAAGGAGATTAAAGACAAGGTTGAGGATTTTGGTAGAGAACTAGAATCTATGTTCCAAAGACCCATGGAAATTCTAGAATGAAGAAACGTATATTCACTAAAATTAAAAAAATGCAATGGATTTTCCAACAGAATAAATGTGGTTGATGACAGAACTAACGAACTGGATTCCTTAATTCAGGCTTCGGAAGAAACCGTACAGGACGAAACACAGACAAAAGGTTCGCTAACACAGAGGACGTGTGAGAGACATAGAAGGCACACTGAGAAGATATAACAGACACATACATTGAATCCTACCAGGAGGAGAGGGAGATCACAGGGCAGAAGTAACATTTGTGAGGGGATACTAGCTAAAAATTTTCCAAAACTTGGTATGAGACAATAATCCACATAACCCCTAAACAGGAAAAATAAAAAGATTTCCACCTAGGCAGGGCGGAATTTAACTGCTGTAAACCAAAGACAGGAAAATAAATCCTAAAAGCCTCTAGAACAAAATATATATTACCTCCAAATGGGCAACAATTACATTCACACTTGACTTCTCATTAAAAATAATGGGACTCTCTTGTTCTATTTTATTTTTAAAAGCATTATTTTAATGTTTGTTTATTTTTGAGAGAGGGAGAGAAAGAGAGAGAGAGAGAAGAGGGGAGGGGCAGAGAGAGAGAGGGAGACACAGAATCTGAAGCAGGCTCCAGGCTCTCAGCTGTCAGCACAAAGTCAACACGGGGCTGAAACTCACAGACTGTGAGATCATGACCTGAGCTGACGCTGGACACTCAATTGACGTGGGGCTCGAAGTTACCAATCGTGAGATTGTGATCTGAGCTGAAGTCTGATGCTCAACCGACTGAGCCACCCCAAGGGACTATTTTAGGTATCACGTTCCTTCTTATCTGTGTCAAAACTCACATTCAGGGGCACCTGGGTGGCTTAGTCGGTTAAGCGTCCGACGTTCGCTTAGGTCATGATCTCGCGGTTCATGGGTTCGAGCCCCGCGTCGGGCTCTGTGCTGACTGCCAGCTCGGAGCCCGGAGCCTATTTCAGAGTCTGTGTCTCCCTCTCTCTCTGACCCTCCCCTGCTCACGCTGTCTCTCTCTCTCTCTCCCAGAAATAAATAAAAATATAAAAAAAAAAACCCAACAAACCCCCCAAAAACTCACATTCAACCATGATTCTGAGTTGCAAAAGAGAATTTGTTTTTCTTACTTGTCTAAGTCTTTGTCATGAGCTAAGCAAGCCCAACAGCAAGGCAAAGATCACAAATGAGGACCTTTGGATGTGTGTCCGTGGTCAAGCGGAGATCAGAGAAGCCCAACTGAAAGAACTTGGCAGTGACAGTGACACTTTGGGACTCAACAGACGTTCTTTCTAACATGGCTATTTTGAAGATTGTGATTCTGATGATGGAAGAAGGAAGAGGACTGGCAGTGGGAGGAATCAGATGTAAAATTCCTTCAATGAAAATGTACGGACTTAAAAAAATGGAACCATTTTGTTCAGAAGACAATGGAATATCCTTAGAGCATTAAAGAAAAAGAATTGGCAACCAAGTGCTCTATATTGAGCAAAAGGATCCCTCAGGAATGAAGGCAAAATAAAGACATTTTTCAGATGAATAGTAATTAAGAGAATTCACCACCAGAGATCTGCACTACAGAAAATATTACAGAGTATTCTTTAGGTAGAGGAAAAAATCAATCTAGGTGGAAATTTGTTCATGCAGGGAGGAATGAAGAACAAGGAAAATGATAGATGGGGGTAAATCAAAATAATATTGACTACATATAATAATATTAAAGACGTTCTGTTGAATTTTATACATAGGCACACATACACAAACACATAAGTAATTAAAATAGCACTCAAACCTAAGGATGCCCAGGTGGCTCAGTTGGTTAAGCATCTGACTCTTGATTTTGGCTCAGGTCATGAGCTCATGGTTTGTGAGTTCGAGCCCCGTGTCAGGTTCTGTGCTGACAGTGCAGAGCCTGCTTGGGATTCTCTCTTTCTCGCTCTCAAAGTAAATAAACTTAAAAAAATAATCAAATACCCCCAAACCCCAAAAGTAGTAAATTTCCATGTAATTTATATGGATTGTGACCTTCTATTTTATCTGCTTCATCTTTTTTGATAACTATGATTTTTTTAATGTTTTTTTTAATTTATTTCTGAGAGAGAGAGAGAGACAGCATGAACAGAGGAGGGCCAGAGAGAGAGGGAGATACAGAATCCGAAGCAGGCTCCAGGCTCTGAGCTGTCAGCACAGAGCCCGATGCGGGGCTCGAACCCACGAACCATGAGATCATGACCTGAGCTGAAGTCGGATGCTTAACCAACAGAGCCACCCAGGCGCCCCTTGATAACTATGATTGATTTAGTTCTACACACACTTCTTAAATGATATACTTTATCTGCTCTATAAAAGGCATAGTATTTATAGAGGGAACAACAGGAATGAATTTATATGCAAGTTGGTTACTATAGTGTGTGTGTGAGCATGAGCCCATAAAAACGTGCATATTATCTGGGGGGAAGACTTCATTGTTCCGGGCTATTTTAATAATGTAAGGAGAGCTCAAAACTTTTGAACGTCTGCTATCTGTCAACCATTTAGGTACAAACTTCACAAAAAATACTTTGTTTATTCTCACAACAAACTAGTGAAAAAGGTACTACTGTTCCAACTCGACACATAAGGAACTATTGTCTCTGACAGATTAGATCCCTTGCCTAACATCCTCACTATAAGATACACAGAATAGTGATTTAATCCCAGTTGCTGGACCCAAACCCATTGTCTTTCCCTATGCTCCTGATCCCTGCCTCTGTGAACAAAGATATTATAATACCACTAAAAGAGAGGAACTTAACATTCCCACTACCCCCAACAGTGCTAAATGTCACTTGAAATAAAGAAGATCCAATGGCATAAGCTCACGGATTTATTTCNTGACCCTCCCCTGCTCATGCTGCCTCTCTCTCTCTCTCAGAAATAAATAAAAAAAAACATTAAAAAATTAAAAAACCCCACAAAAACTGTGAAGTAGTGTCTGCCTTGTATCTACTCATACAATTCTAGTCTCCCTACATACGTGGGTGGTGAGGCTGATATTCAATTACAGAACTGCATTATACCACGCACACCTGTATATTTGCATATAGGTATGTACAAACATATCTACAAGTTACATTACCAGATCAGGACGCCCAATGGGTTCCAAGTGGGAGGGACCAACTTGGAGCAAACTCCATAAATCCCAACCCAAGCCTCTTAGAGCATTAATATCATAGGCTGAGCAGAAAGGACAAATCCTGCTTTAAGTGGTGAGAATTCTTTAAAAAAAGTCTTTTAACATGGGGCACTTGGGTGGCTCAGTTGGTTAATTGTCTGACTTTGGCTTAGGTCATGATCTCATGGTTCGTGAGTTTGAGCCCCAACTGAGCCTGGAGCCTGCTTTGGATTCTGTATATCCCTCTCTCTCTCTGCCTTTCCCCAACTTGTGCTCTATCTCTGCTTCTTAAAAATAAATAAATGTTAAAAAAAAATTTAACATTTCTTTTTGAGAGACAGAGTGCTAGCAGGGGAGGGGCAGAGAGAGAGGGAGACACAGAATCGGAAGCAGGCTCCAGGCTCTGAGCTGTCAGCACAGAGCCCAACTCGGTGCTTGAGCCCACAAACCTTGAGCTCACGGCTTGAGCCAAAGTTGGACGCGTAACTGACTGAGCCTCCCAGGCCCCCTCAAGTGGGGATTCCTTAGCTGCAACTGAAAGTCACAGAAACAAAGTGCTCAAGTGTAAATACCTCCTAAGAATCTATCTGCTTATCTCTGCCTGAATACCAGTTGGAGGTAATGTGATGTTCCTAATACCATAAACTGTTTTTAGAAACACTCTGGCCTCTCTTTTGGCTTTGCCTTTTCCTAAATGATCCCTTCTACTGGGTAGAGTCTGTCTCCTTGCTGACAGACAGCCCAATGCCTACTAATGGACAGGTTCCTGGTGTGGGAGCCACATTCTAGAAATCCCCAGAGCAGCCAATAATAGTTCATATTCTGAACATAATAACATTTACTGTCTACTCGTAAACAAATCTCACTGCAAACATCCACACGTTATTACCAAGTATCTGTCGACTAATTTTTTAAATACAATTTATTGTCGAATTGGTTTCCATACAACACCCAGTGCAGATCCCAACAAGTGCCCTCCTCCATGCCCATCACCCACTTTCCCCTTACCCCCACGCCTCATCAACTCTCAGTTTGTCCTCTGTGTTTAAGAATCTCTTATGGATTGCCTCTCTCTCTCCCTGTAACTTTTTTCCCTCTTTCCCTTCCCCATGGTCTTCTGTGTCGACTAATTTTTAAGAAGAACTTGTCTTTGAGGACTTTATAAGAGGCAACAGTACTGGTAATTCCAATAGCTATGACGCAGATACATATGCTTCCCATTATATGCACCATCATGTTTTGGGGCATTTTGAAAGCCCTTCATTACTTTCATCTCAAAACTCCAAAGACCAGTCTTAGAATGAAATGTTACTGCAACATGGTCTATAACTTGAACGGCCTACCTGAAAACTCATGTAAGAAAAGTGACGAGGAGAGAGGAGAATATTTGAGATGTGGACTAAAAAGAGCTCATGATAATAGAATATATTTCTAACTGGATAGCTTTGGGAAAATCTTCCCTACCATTTCAAAGGCTTGCTCTTCTTGATCCCCTCCTCCTCAATTCTGGCTTTGGCCCCTCCCAGAGAAACCCCGCTATCCTGGGAAAAGATGTGACATTGCCCATCTTCAGCTGGGTCTGTGCAAATTGCGAGCAAAAGACTGTTCGATAATCTGATCATTGTAAGCAGTGGACCGGATAGTTTAGGCCAAACGTTGTTTTTGTCTTTACTAATTACTTATCCTCGCTAATACTTATCCTCACTAATATTATTCTCCTCCCTAATTATGTAGACTGAATTATCTAGGTAATAATGTATTTTTTTTTTTGCCTGCATATATGTGACCTAAAATAAGTGATTTTTTTCCTCTTTCTCTGGTAAAAGTCAAACTCTTGTTGCATATACCTCCAGTAAGCACACTAAAGTATTCATAACAAATCTATTCTTATTTCATAATTAGGTTTGTCAGAAGGACGTAAACGTTCTTAAAGGTTAGCTGATCATTAACAGTTACTGAAGAAATCACACCAAAGGATTTTTTCCATGAGACGATACATGGGAAGGTCTATCTGCTTCATCTGCCCTTGATGAAGAGCATTATCTACCTCAAAACACGCCACCATTGCCAACAGGTACTGCTTTCGACATGAAACAAAGATGGGTGATTCTGTCACAGGATGTCACTTTAAACCAGACCGATGAGTATGTGAAGTGCTTGAATTAGAGACCCAGGTGGGTCTTCCCTATAGCACCAAGAGCTTCAAAATATTACCGATCAAGTATTCACACTCCAGAGTTTGCAATCACCTTTGATCCATAACCCAGAGCACCTCCTAAGTGTTAAGGACCGGACAGCAGTACCTGTAGTTGAACATCCAGTTCTTGCCTTCTGTGGGGAGGCGAGATGTGCAAATAAACAAGTAACTTCACGAGGGCGTAGCTGGATAATGGCCACCATGTTAGCTGATGGCGTCCAGTGGGGGTGGCTACTGGCAACTCAAACTTTACGTGTCCGAGATAGATCTCCTGATATGCTCCTGCCCACTAGCGACTGCTCTGTTCTAACCCTCACCCCCCGTGAATGGCCTTCCCATTCTTCCAGGGGTTCAAGTCAAGGGCCTGGGAGTCAGCATTTGCCGGGCTCTTTGGCACACGGCACACCTCCAAATTACAAGCAAATGCTGTTGGTCCCCTCTTCCAACTATATGCAGGTTGAGACCATTTCTTACTGCCTTCACCACCACTGCCTTGGCCAAGGCAGCTCCTCACTGGAAGAAAAAGTTGCCATCATGAGCCCAGTGCGGCCTGCATGTCACCCTGCCCCCAATCACTGCACTGCAGTGACACCTGTCTCCTTGTCGATCCTTTAACTCCAAAAGACACTTGAGCCTCTGGGCCCGGGCATCTGTGTTCCCTCCATGTGGAGTCCTTGCTGCCCTGCGTACCGCTGTCTTCCATTCCCCTTTTCAGAGACAGCTTCACTGACCACCCTATTTAAAGAAATGACCTTCCATCCCTAGTATCCATACCCTCTCTGGGCGGCTTTATTTTTTTCCCTATCACTTCTTATCTTTTGGGGCGTTGTTTTAAAAATTTGCACATGGGGCACCTGGGCGGCTCAGTCGGTTGAGCGGCCGGACTTTGGCTCAGGTCATGATCTCGCGGTTTGTGGGTTCGAGCTCCGCGTTGGGCTCTGTGCTGATGGCTCAGAGCCTGGAGCCTGCTTCGGATTCTGTGTCTCCCCCCACCCCCCGCTTCTTCCCTACTAATGTGCGCACTCTCTCTCTCTCTCAAAAATAAACACTAAAAAATGTTAAAAAAGAATAAAAATTTGCTTACATATTTGCCCGTTTTACTGATTCCTCCAGGCTCCCTCAAGACCATATACTCTGGGAGGACTGAGACGTTGCCTGTTTTGCTCAACTGTTCTATCATCAGAGTGTAGGATACTTTCCAGCCTGTTCAGTCCCGCCGCTGCTTCCTGTATGTAAAAACACTGCAATGCCACCATCGGCCAACAGAGGTCAACGTTGAGACACTGGAAGGCTCTGCCTGACCTTGCTTGCTTTCACCAGCTGGGACTAAATCGGACGCAAGTCCTCCCCTGGGAGAGGAGCAGAGCTTTCCCTGGGTCTGGCTCACCCCTGAACAGGCGGCTTTCTGGGCTGAGCGATAGCTGCCTTAACTCATCATTCCCCGGTCAGGCTGCTCATGACTTCGCGGAATCGTACTTCAGCTACCTTCCCTCCACTCCTGAGTTCCCTTTTGCTCTTTCAGAGGTGCTAACGATCATTAATTCATGTTACGACCATGTCGGGCTTCAAACGGTCTCTGATTAAACCCCAGTGAAACTATATTCAGGAGGGCAGTGCCATATAAAACCAAAGCGTGTTATATAACTTCTGGCAGCTCCACACGGCCCATTTTTTTCAACCCATAAATACATTCTTTCCCAAGCACTCTGAGCAGTCTGCAGGATGGACTGTGAGCATGAATAGCTTTTGTCCTATGTCAGCTTGAGGCCCCTCTGCCTTTCATCTCTGGATGCCTTGTGGCCAGCACCCTCCTTTTTAGGGGTGAATCACCTCCCATCCTCTCCCACCCTTTCCTGCCCTCCTCTGCGTTAGCTCGCGGCTGCTTGGAGGAGAAATCCGCCCACCCCCTCCCTCTCTTCAGCCCTCTTAAACCAACCTCTAAAACAATCACCTAGAGTTTCTATTCGGGATGGGAGAGTCAAGACAGAGGCAACGCAGCCTCACTTCTGGGCTGATGATTGTTTATTCAGCATCACTTCCTGGTCTGGCTCATGATGGACTCTTTAAGATCATTTTTAGCTCCTCGGTGTGTATGTTACATAAAAATCCCTTTAACTATTTAGTCAACTACCAGTGCATCTAAACACTGTATGCATATCCACTTATGTATGCCGTTGGGTTGTCGATTTCAATCTTAGATTGGTGCTATGTCTATATACACACATATGTACATATCACCAAAAACAAGATATAAAGAAAACAAAACGTCTGTTGTTTAAATATGTCTCCCCTCTCCTCCATGAGAATTCTGTGTTTTCACAAATGTGAAGGGCATCTGTTTTACAAACATTTTTGCTTGGCACTATCCCAAACTCCGCCGATATCCGGGATCAATGGGATCTCTCAGAAGCTGGGCTTCAGCGAAGGCGTCTTTCTTTGGGTGAAATTATTAAGTTGGGAATTGCCAACTACGTCTGCAAGTGAAATGCTTGATCCCGTTTTACCAGCAGGAAAAAAAAAAGTCAATCTGCTTCCTTTGAAGGCCAGTGTGCATGACTACGTATATTCTCAACATCCAGAAAACTCAGAAAACCTTGCAGCAACGATCACGGGGATAAGTGAGAGACCCATTTATTTCGGTGTTTAAAAATCACTAATAAAAGCAGTCACAACTCTTTAGTCGACTGGAGAACATCTGTGAGTGTTCTACTTAAACATTTAGTCACGTTGAACACTAAACCTGACTCAGGCTTGTTCGGGAAATCCACACCCTCGCATGGAGATGCCCCCAAACACAAATCCCAAATGATACGCTGGGTTCTTCTCATACTCTGTAGCCTGACTCCCAGAGCCCCCACTGCGGCAGTGGGGGGCCCTTTAGGATCTGACCCAACAGGTGACTGGGGTGACAGATTCTATCTCACTTGCCCCCCTCCCCTGGGGTCTTAAAAGGTGTGCCTTAGGAAAACAGTGTATTATGCAGTGCTAAAAAGAAATGCCCTATCAAAGCCCCTAAGAGACAGGGGGGAACCTTGAATGCATATTGCTAAGGGAGAGAAGCCAGTCTGAAAAGGCTACATACTGTGTGATTCCAGCTAGATGACATTCTGGAAAAGGCAGAACTACAAAGATGTGAAAAGATCAGTGGTTGTCAGGGCTCTGGGAGGGGGGTGGAGACGGGAAGGATGCAGAGGTGAAACACAGATCTTTAGGGCGTGCAACGACTCTGAATAACACAAGAATGCCGAGGACATGACAGGATGTATTTGACCAAACCGCAGAAAGCAGAGGGAGCCTTAACGAAAGCTCCTGACTTAGGTTAATAAAGTGGCTCATGCACTGTAACAAAAACTGTATAGAAGCGAGATTTTCCTAACGGGGAAACTAGGTGTCTGGGAATCCCTGTACTTTCTGCGCCATTTTTTCCCCGTTAAAGTAAAACTACTTTAAACAATAATGCCTAATTAATTACCAACCAGCTATAAGCAGCAACGGGAGTCTGCTTCATTCAATCATACAGGTAAGACCTCCTGGTTGGGGATGCACCGAAATCACACATGGGCTAAAAGAGAGCATTTTTCCTTTTTTTTAAAATTTTTTTATTTTGAAGGGGACGCAGACATATAAATAAAATGTGGTTTGATGCCACTTCTCTGGTGGAGCCTTTCTCGCATTCACACCGAGAGGATTATCACCAACAACTAGACTCCGGATCCAGGTCCGGGCTATGGCACACAGGATGGTCACTGTGTATTTTTTGATACATTAGGATTCTTTCCCACCAAGCCCCGCGTGTGAAATGTTGGCAAGTCGGTCTACAGACTTCTGTGCCGCTTGCATGAGGGCTCTGGTGAATTTTAGGCACCGGCTAATCCATTAGAGCACAATGCTGTCACTGATGAGTCACATAACATCGCCGTCAAATTAGAAACAGTGGAATGAAAGAAGAGCCATTGGCAGACGTGCAGCAAGGACATTATTGTAATATGCTATATGCGTGTGCACGTGCACGTGCGTGTACACACACACGTGCACGCGCACCCCAGGACAGCTGCGAGAGG
The DNA here is from genome assembly GCF_008692635.1 of Crocuta crocuta. Lineage (NCBI taxonomy): Eukaryota > Metazoa > Chordata > Mammalia > Carnivora > Hyaenidae > Crocuta > Crocuta crocuta. The sequence continues at coordinate 14,445,993 of NW_027530974.1, forward strand.
AAGATGGCAGTGAATGTTAAGCAACCACCATGGAGGTTAAGGGAGGCAGTCACCTCGAGAGGATCAGGGAAGTGAGAGACAGCCTGAACACGGTAAGGAGCTCGCCAGTTAGCAAAGACACAGTCCAAGAAAAGTGTTGCCCTGGAGCACTTTACACATAACATTTACTACGGGGTGCTTGGCGGGCTCAGTCCAGTAAGCATCTGTCTTCAACTCTGGTTATGATCTCGCGGTTTGTGGGTTCGAGCCCCGTGTCGGGCTCTGTGCTGAGAGCTCAGAGCCTGGAGCCTGCTTCGGATGCTGTATCTCCCTCTCTCTCTGCCCCTCCCCTGCTCATGCTCTGTCTCTCAAAAATAAATAGACATTAAAAAAATTAAACTAAATTTACTACAATTCCATCGAGGCAGTTTTGTGTCACTCTTTAGCAAAGCTGAGCCTGGGGAGCACGAGACGGGGATGCAGAGGCTGCTTGCAGACAGAACACGCCTGACGGATGGAAGCCGAAACCTCCCTGGGCGGGGCCGTCCTGGGCAGGGGCTCCCCCAGCGGGCACCTGGCAGAGGACAGGCACCTGAAACCTCCATTTCTGGGTCTCTTACGACTGTGGATGGTGGGGTCACCGGCGCAGCCCTCCAGTCCAGCTCACGCTCAGAAAAATACAGTTCATCTCTCTGCCTACTGGCTCGCAGGTCACTTAGGGTTCCCGGAGGGCTTGTGGAACCGTGCTTAGGGAGTATGCCCCAGGAGGGTAAAACCGGCTTACTGCGCATGTTAGAGGACTTCATCCTTCTTTCTGGGCTTTTTCTAGACTGCCTCACCTTTCATAAGCAATTTTTATTTTATTAAATTCTTTTTAAACTTTTATTTATTTTTGAGAGACAGAAACAGAGCTCGAGTGGGAGGCAGAGAGGGAGACACAGAGTCCGAAGCAGCTCCAGGCTCTGAGCTGTCAGCACAGAGCCCGACTCAGGGCTCGAACTCTCGAATCGCAAGATCATGACCTGAGCCGAGGTCAGCTTAACTGACCGAGCCACCCAGGCCGCGCCCCATAAATTCTCTGTAGAGCATGATGCCTTTTATTTATTTTTCCAAAGCTACTTTTTCTCTTCTCAGGGCCAAAGCTGCAGAAGTTGAAGAAGGGAGGGACACGAACATAATCAAGGGCCCACTGGGTGTTACATCCTGTGCTGGTTCCTCTGAACACATTTTCCTTAATCCTTACAAGCACCCTAATTCTTCCCACGATGAAAGCCGACCGGAAGGCTGAGACACTATGCGCGACACAGTATCTGTGGGCTAACCTGTGTCCGCGTGTGCGGGGCCCCCGCGCTATGGAGGAGGGGAAGAGCCCTTCCGACTGCGGTTTCCTACCGGCTACCACGCTTCCCACTCAGAGGGTGCCCCGTTCTCCTTGTGAATTGCACTGGCTCACGCTAGTGCCGGTAGATCCCTCTGGACTTGCCACGTGCTTACACACTCCATCCTGCAGGAGATTTTAAGCGGATTGTTGTACGTGGGAGTGAGGCCCAAGGGAAGCGATTCTGTGGTCTACTGGGACTTTCACGCGGAGTCACTAAGCACGAGGGAAGCAGGGAGGCTCTCCCTTCTGGGTGCAACGTGCTAGCTGTCCTCCAGCCCGAGAGGAAGGACACGCGGTGTGTCCACCAAGGGCCAGACCACACCTGGGAGTCCCCGTGTCTTCTCCCACGGCAGCGGGGTGAGCACAGGTGCAGAGATGCTGCCTGGGCAGAGAGAAGTGCCACCCTGGCTATGGCAATGCCATGGGGACCGGGACAAACAGGCAGCGGTGTTTTCTCCTACGCTGCCTCGTCCGTAGCTTCAGCTGGAGACGACACATGGCGAGGGGCGGGGGGGTGGTGTCTCTCTACAGTAATAATCAGTTCAGCTCCTTCAAATAATCTCCCAAAGGAAAAACCTCTCAGTTTCATTCGGGATGGCTTGGTTCCCGGGAGGTCTGGGTGCTGATTATGAGCCTGAGGTCAGCAAAGATTCCCTCGACGTCCCTGTTTGGTTTTTGGCTTGCTGAACCAAGGTGGGTAGTTTCTAGAAGCTCTGTGCTGCGAGGCGGAAAAGCCAAGGATTACAGAAGCGTTGTGGGCTCCTTGTCCGAGGAATCGTCTGCCTGTCCTGGGGAGGGAGGAAACTGCAACGTGTCTCGGAGGCGNGCCTGGAGTCATAAAGCCATCCGTCTGGGGTGTAGAAAGCCACCCCTCCTCCCACAACTTCCCCAATCAATTCTGTGATTTTTGCTAATGAAGTTAAAACAATTTGCACATTCCTACATCTCCCCGCGGGTGCAAGCGTTAGTGATTTCTAGCCAGTCAAGAAGACACGGGCTGATTCTCCAGGCCCAGGTCGGGGGCAGCAAACTCCTCAGTGCCACGCGGACGAGGGGGGAAAAGTTCTGGGCCCTTGGGACGTAAATTAAATCCAGATATCGGTTCCCTGCCTCCCTCCCTCCTCCCCCTTCTTGCTCTCTCTCTCTGATTCTCTCCAGTCACTAGTAGCAAACACAGCTGCTGGAGTATTTTAGCAGTGATGATGTCAGCCTGTTTCTGATAGGCTTCTGGGTAAAGCGACAAATCATTGGCTGTGCCGGAGGGGGGGGTGCCCTTGCACTTTTATTTTATAGCTCAAAAAGCAAGCCACCTTTTTGGCAGGCAAACCTCCTCCCCCCGCCACCCCCCCCCACACCCACCTCCCCGC
>NW_027530974.1:14448732-14451532 GCF_008692635.1 Crocuta crocuta
CGTGCACACGGGCCCTGACAAATACCCCACCTCCTTATTTGCACCTTGGTCGTATGGTCGTATGCAGGCAAAGGGACCTGCGATCTGGCTGCAGGGAGGAAATGAGACTCCCGGAGAAGCCGATTGATTACTCTATCATTCAAGCGTCCGCGTGCAATGATTCGGGCAGGGAAAAGCCTCGGAGATGCTTCCTTGTCCAGAACTGCCATGTCGATTCGAAAGCTCAAGAGGCCTGGGAAGCTCTTGGCCAGGAGGCTGCCGGGGCCTCGCGGCCGTAGCCGGGGCTGTTCTGTGTTCTCAGGGTGAACGGGGTGCAGGTAAGGAACCAGGCAGGATTCCCAAGTAACGCCGCTCCCTGTGCTGCTCCCCATTCGCAGTAACGCTTTCAGGATGACAGGTGCCATGAAAAAGCACATTCAGGGCGCCTGGGCCGCTCAGTCGGTTAAGCGTCCGACTTCGGCTCAGGTCATGATCTCACGGTTCGTGGCTTCGAGCCCCGCATCGGGCTCTGTGCTGACGGCTCAGCGCCTGGATCCTGTTTCGGATTCTGTGTCTCCCGCCGTCTCTGCCCCTCCCCTGCTTGTGCTCTGTTTCTCTCTCTTTCAAAAATAAATAAAACCGAAAAATAAAACACATTCCCTTGCATTCCTGTTTATTTCCAGGCTTCACCTGGAGTCTGTTACGAGAGAATTCTGCCAAAGACAACTCCTTTTTTCCTTCTGGTGCCCACCTCCCACACGACACAGGCAGCTGGGAGTGAGCGGCAACCCCAGACGGGCAGGGAGTTCAAAATAACGATGCCACTTAAAAAAAAATCTGCTTTTCTCTCTCTCTTTTTTTAAATCTGAACTTGGACACATCTTTCTTGGACCTGAACTGAAGACAGTAAGCCTGTAGTGATGCTGTAACCATAAAAAAGAAACCTTTGGGGGCTAAAAGCTCTTGGCAATGCAGGCCCCCTGACATTGTGCAAGACCTGATATCTGGTCACTCACATGCACTTCTGGAAAACACTGGAAAATTCCACCTTCTCCGAAAACCTAAAAGTCTGCCCCAAACAATTTAAACCATTAACTAGTTTGTCTTTTTGTTTTTTTGGAATGCCCCAAATATCAGCTATGCCCATGACCATTTGCAACTCAAACCTGAGGGAGGTGCCGTCACCTTTGGGGTTCTTCAAAGTCCTCAATGGAAACGTTTCCAGGAGATCTGGGCTCAACAGGCCGAGCAAACTCCCAGCCTGGGGGCCACACCTGGTGGACTCTAAGCTACTTAGACAGCGAAGGTGCTGCTTTATATCAAAGGGCCACGGAATAAAGGTGTTCAAGTGATTTAATAGACTGTAAAGAAAGCACTGAAGGAGCCCACAGAAACTAAGAGAGTCCATAATACTTCCTCACTGTAATAGCATTTTACCGCTGGCGGTTCTTATTTAATAGGAGCCCAGGAGATCACCTGGGATTCTTGGACTGTGTTAACCCGGCCTTTTATGTCCCACATTCTTAATGCTTATATCTCGGAGCCCTGTGGTCTCTACTGGGGATGCCCCTCCAGGGCTGGCTAACTCCTTGCCGGGTAGAGATCTTCACACCCACACCCCCAACCACCTCCTCTGCTGCGCTCTTCTCCCGGGGCCCCTATCCACCCACCCTCGTCACCCCAGGCCCGGGCAGCAGGCCCCCAGGGACAGCTGTGCCCCAGAGTTCCCTGAAATTATCCACACCAGCCAATCCTAAGCCTGCGCCCCCCCCGTGTCATTCCTTCCTTCCCACAATCGAGGCTCTTATCCATGTTCCCTCCCTGTCCCCCTGCCCCCTGACTGACGCTGGTGCTTCCCCTTGTGGCCCTGCATGGTGTCACCCGTCTTCTTGGGATCCCAGTGTAACAGGCTACCGTTTCAACGGCGGCAGCGGTATCGGCCTCGCCACGCCTAAGTAATAGTAACAGCACCTACATTTCAAAACACGGGATGTGGGACCGGGACATGGTGACTCGGACCATCGAACGTCCCCGCCCAGACCAGCACCGCCTTTTCCTGGCAGATAAGAAGGGCGCAGTGACCCCTAGAAGGGCCTAGAGCCCTGAAGCGCTTCTCAATCAGGGTTCCTCATGTCAACTACAGAATAAAAACAAAACCAGACAAAACACGTGGAGTGGTGATTGTTTTACTCTTCGGAGGATGGCACCTTTAGGAGGCTCCCCCCCCTTCTCTAGGAGCACAGAAGCGAATTCATCACCCACAGCGGATGCTTGGGGGCATCGGGACCTCAGTCCCTCGTGAACCCCCTGGGAAAGATAATGGCCCTGCGGAGGGTGGGTGGAATGAGAACCCTCAAATCTCCCCCCGCCCAGCGCGAGGGTCTGCCTCTCAGAAGGCCCTCACAGGACAACGGGTGCCCCTACCTTGGGCAGGGGAGGGGTGAGCGTTACCTGTGCCCGGTGCTCCCCGACGGCGAACTGAATGACGGCCACGCCCGGGTGGGGGCTGTCCTCGATCCTCTCCACGGTGCTCGAGTCGATCTTGAGGTCGCTGCTGATCTCCGCACTCTGGATGAAGTCTTCGGTCTTCAGGTCCTCCACCTTCTTCAGCTCCCCGTTGGCCAGCTGGATGATGGAGCCTTTCATGAAGTAGGGGGGCAGCGCGGAGGGCGCGGCGGCGGGGGAGGCCACCGACTGCACCACGGGCAGGTGGATCTGCGCCTGCACCATGGCAGGGTAGGCGGCCTGCGTGCCCAGCGCCTCGGGGCTGAAGTTCTCATTCTTGGGGAGGGCGGTGGTGACGAACGTGTGGGGCACCGGG
>NW_027530974.1:14451570-14465435 GCF_008692635.1 Crocuta crocuta
GCCCACCAGGATGAGCAGGGGCTGCGCGCCGGGGATCACCAGGTGCTGGGGCAGGCTGCCGGCGTAGGTGATGGCCTGCTGCTGGCCGCTCAGGTAGCCGATGACCGGCGCCTGCGTCCCCGCGTAGAAGGCGGTGGCGGGCAGTCCGACCGGGAGGGGCTCCGAGGCGCTGTGCGTGGTCTGGATGACCGTGTGGGGGGACAGCGTGGCGACGGCGGCGGCCTTGACGCCCTCGGGGCCCAGAGCCTGCTGCGGCGACAGCGCGTAGGCGCGGGGTCCCGGCTTCCCCAGGTGCAGGCCGCTCTTGTCGTTGAGGGCGGAGGGCGAGGCCTCCCGGTGCGCGGCCNCCCCTCCACGGTGACTGCTTCACTGGCTGGCTGGCTCTGGTTTTAGTCTGATACATGGAAAGTCACATTGGATTTCTGTGGAGGGTCCAGGCTCTTCATGAGGAATCATCTCCCCTTGGGTNAGAGGAAATCAAAATATCAGACTGAGACTAGGCCTCTGGCTTCCGCGTGAATTCCCCAAACCTGATCACAGCCCCGGCCTGAAAGCGACTAAAAGCCACTGGCCAGTTGGAGAGCACATGGGGAAGATGATGACATGGGGCAGGCCAGAAGCTTCCAGAAGACGCCTTGGGATGGCATCAACGACTCCCCTGAGAACGTCTCCATCTCCTAAGACAGGGTTCTCAATCCCCTTTCTTTTTTCTTTTCTTCTTAGAGGGGAGATGATTTAGCTCTTAAATTTCCTTTTCAGAAATGTCCCTTCTCTACCTCTTCTTTCCCTTGCTGGGAAATCACACGAAGCTCACAGCAAAGGTGACCTCAGAGGAAGTCAGCCTCAGACACAGGCGCTGGGAGGGGACAGGTGAGGAGCTGGGAAGGNCGGTCCCCGCCCACCTTCAGGTGTAAGGTCTGAAGCGTCACCTAGCGGAGCTACTACCCGAAGGTTCTGCCTGACTCAGGGTCCGTACTCTCATCCAAAGCCATTGCGTCTTCCCTCACACACACTCACGGCACCACACGCCAGCTCAGCAGAGCCAGCCAAAAATAATCATGTTCTCTACAAGTTTCCAAAGAATTCCCAGTACAGCTACTCATAGGGTAACAGAAAGCCAAGAGAAATCTGTGAGACAGTTAAAAAATGAATATGGTTATGGTTACCAAAAAAATAAAAGTGCACTAATAGGGCGGGCACATTGAAGGTTCCTCCTTAGTGACGGTTACACGCTTGCTTCCTTCCCCTTTCTGTCTTTCTTTCCAGGTAGTCTCTGCATTCTCTCTTCGCATCAGCTCTCTCCCTTTTTCGTTGGAAAGGGCCAACCCACCATTAACCCTAGAGATGAAACCTCTTTTCAGATCAATCAGCCCCAGGCGCTTCAATCTCGATCTATAAATAGTGGGCTGGGAGCCAGCTCTTACGGACATACAGCTCCGTCCCTCAGTGGCCGGTGACCTCGGAGTCACTGTGATTGTGCAGACAAATGGACGGCCACTGGCAACAGACAGACCATCAGTGGAACCCACAGGAACGGGGCAAACAAGCAGATGTGGGTGCCCCTTACAGGCAGCGGCTGCAGACCCAAGCACTGCCATCTGCTGGCATCCTGGGAAACTGAGGCACTGGGCTTTGGGTTTTAGCATTTCTCCTACCCAGACCCTCTTTTCTATGATCTGATTTTGTAAAATTTTTGTAATGTTTATTTTTGAGAGAGAAACAGAGCATGAGCGGGGGAGGGGCAGAGAGAGAGAGGGAGACACAGGATCCGAAGCAGGCTCCAGGCTCTGAGCTGTCAGCACAGAGCCAGATGTAGGGCTTGAACTCATGAACGGTGAGATTGTGACCTGAGCTGAAGTCGGACGCTTAACTGGCTGAGCCACCCAGGTGGCCCAATGTTTATTTTATTTACTTATTTATTTTTTAGTTTTACTTATTTTTGAGAGAGAAAGAGAGAGACAGCACAGGTTGGGGAGGGGCAGAGAGAGGGGGACACAGTGTACGCAGAAGCAGGCTCAGCGCTGACAGCAGACAGCCTGATGAGGGGCTCAAACCCACAAACCGCGAGATCATGACCTGAGCCTAACCGACTGAGCCACCAGCTGCCCCTTCTACCATCTGATTTTAAAACAAACACAAGGCAGCAAACAGCCTTCAGCATTCGATCCTTGCTGACGCAATGGGGACATCCCCGCGGTCACTAACATAGCCACTTTCTCTCTTCTGCCTGCACCAGCTTGCCCTTCATCTCTCCTGTGTAGCTGCACTACCCCAGCCTAGTCTGTAACTTTTTTTGGACCAATGATTTTCGTGGCCATGGTTACTCTTGCTTCAACATCATGGCCGATTATCACAATAAAAAGATGATTCAAGAGACAGTCCCTATCCTTAATGGTTGTGGTTAGGGGGATATGAGGCGGAAGTTTATAAATTTGGGGTCTCAACATCCAAGGTCATTTCAATAAGAACAGGACTTTATTCTTTATAAAGAGGCACATTAAAGACTGCGATGGAAACAAAAAATAAAGTGAAAAGATCTAGCACATTAATGCTGGAGAAATATCTGTGTTCAAGAACTAATGTCAATTATTTACCCTCCCGACCTAGGGCTTTTTATACGTTCAAAATGCCCCTGCTCTCAGTAGCTGTCTTTTATAAACAGTGCAGCACATAATTCACACGCAATACTTGCAAATCAATTAGGAGGCCAGTGTCATGTTCAAAACAATGACAGAATAAAATTAAATTACAAAATTATAAAAAAAACCCAGTTGCCCCTTCTGGCTGCTTAAAAAGTGCTGGCAATGATCTTTTAGGTTTAGATTTCGAGAGTCACTTAAAGAATTGCATAAGCTCCCACATTCCCAGATCAACTAGCAAAGTCATTTAGATCTACTCAAAGCAAACCGTTCCATGCGCCCCCTGCTGGCTCCATGGTAGCACTGCACCAAGAAAACCCCACAGGATTTCATTAGGGATGTTCATGCAAGAGTGATATGTCAGAATCCAAAATGAGACCATTTGCATACAGTAGGCCCAGCCAGTAAGGGAATAGGTTAATTAGCCCAAGGCAGCTGGAGGGAAGAAAAAGCAGCAGCATAAAAGTCCTTTCAAAGCCAAGCAAAATGTCAAACACATTCAGAAGAGGTCCATTAGCAATGCAAATGTAAAATTGCCTGTACAGCCGAATGCACAGTATACAAAACCAGAAAACCCCTCTGAAGGTACTTCTTAAAGAACCCAGATTTAGTGAATCTGAAAAGGAATGCTGACTTGGTTCTCAGTAGCGCCTTAGTTTATGTGTTAACTGTTTATTTGAGAGACACAGGCTTAGCGGGGCCCTGAAGACCTCTGTACAGGCTCCAGGGCTCGTCTTCTGCTAACGGAACACCAAGACATATTGGCCTTAATGCACGGATTCCAATTTATTCTTCTGAAAAGTGATCCATTGATAAATGTCTTCTGCAGATAATATTAATGATAAATCAAGGATCTAGGGACAAACACAGGACTTGGAGCAGCCTAGCGCCTGAATGATAGAAATTTCAACTCATCCTCCGCCCACATTTAGAATTTAGACGGGGCTCTCTGATTCCAGGGCCTGCGTCCCTTCTTCGCGCTCACTAGCTCTGTACTATCTGAATCTCCCATTAGGGAGGGAGAAGCACTGTGAGGGTAGGGATTGAGTCTTGCTGTATTTTCAGGGAACCACCAGAGGGCGCCACAGCTTGCCACCAGGTCCCTGGTACGCTTTTGAGTATTCATGGAATTGAAAGAATGGAGAGATATATTATGAAAGTGGAAAAGCAGGGAAGGGAGAAGGAAGGGAGAGAGAGATACAAAACCAAATAGAAAAAGAGGAAAAAGGAGAATGGGATTTTTGCTTTTTAGGGTCTTTCTAGTTGCAGACAAATGGCGTCTGTGTCCCTCATTACCTTCTTGGGGCTGAAACACACCAATGGTTTACCTGGGCCCCTGGGGGGCTCACTTCTGGATGTACCACAGAAAGATTTCTTCCCAACATGAGACCACACACTATTTTAGAAATGCTCAGTTCCCAAAGAGCCATATATGCAGATCCCATTGTTCAAACATTATTATTAAGAAAGTTATTGGATGAATCAAGGCAAATTTATTGAGGCTTTAACTACATACAGTTTGTCTGAGAATCTCTGTTCTGAATGCACTCATCTTAAGCATCTTTATGTCTACATATTAATCCATCCCTCTGTTAGGATCTTAGAGTTGAACTCCGTTCAATAAGGCTTTGCTCTCCAGAGTGCAGGCATCAAACCAGCAACACTAGTATCCTCTGCAGCTTTAGAAATATAGGATCTCCTCGCGGTTCGTGGGTTCGAGCCCCGCGTCGGGCTCTGTGCTGACTGCGAGCTCGGAGCCTGGAGCCTGTTTCGGAGTCTGTGTCTCCCTCTCTCTCTGACCCTCCCCTGCTCACTCTGTCTCTCTCTCTCTCTCTCTCCTAGAAATAAATAAAACATTAAAAAAAAATAAATATAGGATCTCAGGCCCCACTCTGCCCTCCTGACCTCCTGATTTAGAATCTGCATTTTAATGTGCGCCTTGGTGGCTCAGTCCATTGAGCCTCTGACTGGCTCAGGTCATGATCTCCTGGTTCACAAGTTTGAGCCCTGCGTGGGGCTCTGTGCTGACAGCCTGGAGCTGGCTTCGGAATCTGTCTCTCTCTCAAAAATAAATAAAAAACATTAAAAAAAATTAGACTCTGCATTTTAAAAGGTCTTCAGATGATTCATATGCACAGGACGGTTTCAGAAACTCAGGTATGAGATTAAATTTTCTAATCATAAGCTCCTAAGCAAATTAAACATCTCTAGCCTCTTTTTCGGATGCAGGAGGTGGTGAGAAACCAAAAGGAGAATGGATGGAGCCTTGGAGATAAGCGGCTAATATTTAGGAAATATTCCAGTGTTTATTTGGGGGTCAGTTAGACTCCACAGAGTTCTAAGTAACAAAGGCTCCCTTTCTTCTTCTTCTTTGTGTCTTCACAAAATATAAGGAAACGAGCTTTAAAAAAGCTGTTATCATCAATTTTATATGAGACTTCATCATCTCCAAGAAGAAAAACAAAATTTAACAAAAGAAGCCCCACACTTACATCTCTGCTATAATTCAAAAAAATATCCCCCACTACTGTGGGTTTATGCTCTTTCAGAAATGATAGGAAAATGAGAGGCTTCTGAGCTGGAAGATGTGGGAACGTGTCCCCACCGAGTCCAAGTCCTGTAAATAACAACCGCTTTACACGGGAGCCACTCCTAGAATTTGGATACATCCAGTCCTAAAAACGCACGCCAATGTCATGGCCGTAAAGGGAACCGCTCTGCCCGGCACACCCAGCTTGGTGTGGACCCCCTGATGCATCTGGGTCAGTTCTGGGAAAACCACAGGGCCGTTTAGCCTGGCCACGACAGGAGAGGTCACCGGGGCTCGCCAAGGATCCTCCAAGTCCTGACTTGCCAGCGTCCTTTCTATTCTCCTGCTAAACTGAAGGTCTGTGTAACGCACTCCAGACAGTTCTTCATTTAGGTTAACTATGAAAAGTAGGCTTAACTCTGTCATCCGTGGGGCTTCCCGGATGGAGAGAGGTGTGTGGGGTGAGAGCACAATTAGCTACCTTCACAGTGGATTGGACAAGCCCCAAGGGAAGCGGGTCACAGGTTCATTCATCAGATACTTAACTCAGTTCTAATATGAACAGTGGGCTGTAACTGTTCAGTGTCAGTGTGGAGCCAATGGTATGCCAGAGCTCTATTTTTAGTTCTGTTCTATTCAACATTTTGTTAGCGTTTTTTTTCTTTATCATATGTAGAGGTAACAGAAAGCTAGCAGAGAAGTCTTATGTATTATTGCAATTAATATTCAGATACAGGTATCCTATGCTTTTTGAAAGGTTGCATTATGCTTGGCTTTTGACTAAAGACCTACATTAGTACCTGCTTTTGCAAACCAAAAGGATTCCAAAGAGGATTTTGCTTTTACAAAAAAGGCTAAAAGCCAAAAAAAAAAAAAAAAAAAAAAAAAAATAGCATTCAGCATTACTGAGCTGTTTGTGGAGGTAGCTTGCACCCGAGAGTAGCGCCACCAAGCGCCTTTCTGGGGAACTACACCCAGCCTCTCCTCCAGCAGCCACAGCTGGAACTGTTCTTGGACAGTCAGGGCTTCATTGGGATTTACTTGGTGCGTCTGTTAGCAAGATGTGTCCTAAGGTATCGGAAGAGCCTAAGAGGTTATTTTGGGGGTCTGGGAATGCTACAACTTTCTCCATGTAAATCAATGGTAATTGCTTCTTCACTTAAGGCCATTAGTTTTCATAGGAACACTCAACTTTCAAAGAGTTGGGGGGGGGGCTATATATATCCTCAGAAGCTGGAAGTAATGGCACAAAATCAAGAAAATTAAGATTCCTGAGAATAAATGTAAATGCCTGCCTTTGGTTTCAACAGCTCAATTCATTTGGTAGCAGAGGCTGGAGAGATCTGGCTTAAGTTTGGTTCAAAGGAAGGAGCCTGGGAATTTTTTGTCTGACCATACATTTCATATGAACCAACAGTTTGGTCTGGTGCCTGAAAGGCTGGAATAATGATAAGCTTCGTTGATAAGAACGCAACGTTCAGAATAAAAGGGATAAATCCTGCAACATCATATGTTGGTAAAGCCACAGTCCAAGCACTGAGGTAAGGGGTCAGGGTACAGGGGGGCGGGTCTAGGGGGGACAGACTGGGTTAGTGAGAGGTCTGGGCACAAGGCGGGCCAGTACCAGCAGAGGCAGCTGAGCATATGTGGCCCGGAGAGAAACCGGAACATAAGAGAAATGATCAATCTCTACAGGGCTGATTACATGAGTAAGAACAGTAGAAATCGGAAAGTAATTAGAACTGTTAAGAATGGGTTGGGCTGCCTAATGAGGGGACCCCTGTGTCACCCCAAGTGTTGAGACTGAGTCTGAAGACTAGCTGATGGTCCCAGGTGAGTGGTGGAGACCCCTGTCCTGCCCAGGTGCTCATGCTCCCTACTTTTATATTTTTTTCATTACAAAGACTTTGAGACTATGATTTCACCCGTGTCAAGGTGGCTTGCTTATAAGCCTAGTCTAATTTCCAACTTTCCTTTCGCTGTGTCCTCAGTGCAAAGTGACTATTTGCTCTCTCTGCTTTGCTTAGCATAGAGCTTCACGGGGCAGGCCTCTTGGTCCAAAATGAGGGGGCTTCTGAAGGGGATGAAGGGTCCCCTCCAGGTCTCTTTGGGCCAGAGGCCCCTGGAGAGGTGGGCACAACTTTGCAGAAGAGGCTGAGAGCCGCACCCCAACACATGCGGACCCCCCTTCTCCCCTCTGCATCCTGTGACACGGACGGTAATCTTCACAGAAGTGCAATGAGCACGAAGAGAATCCAAGAATGACCGCTGAATCCACACTCTACCCAAGGGCTTAAGGACATAAAGAAAAGATACATGTATACCTTAATTTATACCACTAACAAGATAGGGTAGTGGACTCAACAGTGGACCCCCAAAAGGCATGGCCATCTGGAACTGATGAGTGTGACCTTTTTTGGAGAAAAAGGGAAAGTGATTCAGGATCTTGGGATAAGATGATGAGATTACCCAGGTGAGCCCTAAATCCAACGACAAGTCTCCTTGTAAGAGAAAGGCAGAGAAAGATCTGAGACACACAGACACCGTGTGAAGATGGGGGCGGAAACAATGAGGTTTTGTGGCCCCAAGCCAAGGATCACCTGAAGCCCCCTGAAGGCAGAGGGGTCAAGGACACACCCTCCCTGAGAGCCTCTGGCGGGAGCACTCTGATTTCAGACATCTGGTCCCCCAGATTGTGAGATGAGCGTCTCCTCTTTTATAAGCCCCTGTGTTTGTGGTAATTGGTTATGCAGTCCTAGGGCATTAATACGAATGGCTTCCATGTATCCGTCATCTACCGTATGCCAGTAACTCAACTCGAACATCTTATTTACTCCTCACAGCAAACTCTTGAGATTTGTATTTTTATCTCCATTTCTGCAGCCGGGGACACAGGCTTGGTTAAGGTCTCACAGTCAAGAGGGGAAGCCAGCACTGAAAACCACTTTCTCATTCTTTCCAACCATGATGCTGGGCAAACTGAGGTTCGGGGATGGCCCTGGTGATGGGAGCCCGATGGCAAAACTTCCATGTGGGGAAGACAGGATGCGTAGGGACGAGAGGGAGAAAAGACACCCAAGGAGCCTGGCACAAAAGCCAGACTGCAGCTGACGTGGTAGTCAGTGCCACGGGCTGGGGTGACGAAGGAGGAGAGGTCTGGATCTTGTCACCTTACAGGTAAGTGAGCCGGGGACCCCCAGCACCACCCAGCTCCAAGCTCAACACCACCCACCCAGTTCTGATCTGGATCATAGTGGAGCCCAGACCTCTCCCCCCCACCCCCCGCTGAGACAACATCCTGCGTGGCTCAGACATGCAGAACTGTGGACACGAACACTGTCTCTCCCCGTCAGTGGCCACAATGCACACGACACGGAGACAGGGATCTGCCCTGCCAGATGCGATTTCAGTAGGAGGAGGAAAGGCAGAGAAAACGGTGGCCTCGTGAAGAACAGTCTGGGGGGCCCTGTTCACGTATAGATTTTTTTTGGCAATGACACAGCCCCACTGGGGTGCCCCCCCGGCTGGGGGCGCATGCGGAGACCTGGCGTCCTTCTTCTGATGGAATGCCTTGACGGAGATGTTGGAGGGGATTCCTCAAGATGCAGGGCCGCTCTGGCTATTCTCCTACTCAAGTCCCCTGCCTGGCAAGCCGCTAAACCACCGTGTCCCTCGTCCCTAAGCGGGGCTCCGCTGTACGCTACCGCTGTCTGCAACACGGAGGGGCGGGCTTCACCACGCTTGGGTGAGAACTCTTCTCGGATTCCTGGCTTCTGCCATTACTGCCCCTGGCCAGCACGGGGACGGTGAGAGCGGGGGTATTTTTAGTGGGGTTCGCTCCCCCCACTGTGGGAACACAAGGGTAGGGTCCACCACGTGGGGACATGGCGCACGTCTGGGCGCCGGGGGACAGGATGCACGCAAAGAGGAGGGGAGGGGGCGAGGCTGGCAGCTGGGCCGGGCTGTCCCTGGAAGTCGGCTCACGTGGAATGTCACTGCAGCATCTGGGTCGCCAGTGTCCTCTGGCAGCCTGCCCGTGCTGGAATTCCTGGAAAGGCTCAAGATGGAAAAATAATCACTTGGAGGGATAACCATCTGGGTTGAAGCTGGTCCCAAATGAATTGTCCCACAGAGTTTGAGTTTTTAAGAAAAGCTGGAAATGCCTTTCTGTCACGACCTTCCCCGGCTCAATACACGAGCAAATGCCTTCCTGCTTTAACATGTCCTGTGAGCCAGACTCGCCGCCCCCGGACACCCATGCGTCTGTTTAGTCACCACGCTGGCCGAAGGCGGGGGACAGGCAGATGTACAGGCCCTCAGCGGACGCTGCATCGGTGTTTCTCCCCTGCCCTGGAGTGGCTGTTCGGGGGGTGGTTGGCCCCCCCCACGCTCTCATCCCTGAGACTAATGAAACAAGTTCACAGTAATGTAGTTAGAGTCCGGGCTGGAAGGACAGGGATCTGTCTTTTTTTTTCAAGTAAAAGAAGAAGGAAGGAAATCATGAATTTGGAGGGACTATGTGAAATTGACAAATAGTATATTTTCTGCCATCAAGTTGATGAGGCATCTAAATGTTTTCAGTTTTGAGAGAGCACAAGCAGGGGAGGGGCGGGGAGAGGAGGATGGGGGATCTGAGGCGGGCTCTGTGCTGACAGTAGAGAGCCCGACGCAGGGCTCGAACTCACGAACTCCAAGATCAAGACTCGAGCCGAAGTTGGGCGCTCAACTGACTGAGCCACCCAGGGGCCCCTCATTTTTTGACTCTCAATTTAATGTTTTTAGCCCTACAGGGGATAGCTCACTACAGAATTCACGCAGAGCTCACATCCATTGACATATCTGGAATATCAGAATAAATGTTAATATTATTATAGAAATACTGATAGGAAGGTAACACATCAATATTATTATTACTACTACTAAGAAGGAGGGCAGAGAGAATAAGAAAAATAAGCTGGGGTGGGTAGAGTGTAGGTTCTAAACCTGGCTTCA
This sequence comes from Crocuta crocuta, assembly GCF_008692635.1. Classification (NCBI taxonomy): domain Eukaryota; kingdom Metazoa; phylum Chordata; class Mammalia; order Carnivora; family Hyaenidae; genus Crocuta; species Crocuta crocuta. Next base: position 14,461,732 of record NW_027530974.1, read on the forward strand.
GCCCTAACTGCCTATGTAGTATGTTTTCTCTTTTAATGCAGTTTTTATCTTACTCAGATTATACATGTGCCCAGTTTAGGGATGCGAGTGTTTCAACAGTGTGTAATGCTGTAATTAATATCCCTGCCAAATAAATGGGCACAAGCACAGAGCCTGGCATAATGTACACACTCAATAAATGGTAGCCATCGTAATTATAATTCAGCAAATGCCTTCTCATCAGTTCCCAGTTCTTTCCCACCCTTGTCTGCGGCTAATCGCTCCTGCTTCTACACTAAAATCCAGTAGAGAACCTTCCAACCATCAATCCTTTCAAACATCTGGGGTTTCTTCCCTCACACTGTGATTTATACAAGAGACAAAGTCACGGATAACTGACCATTCGTTTTCTTTTTTCAGTTGATCAACGGAATGATCATCATTCCCAAAACACAGGCTGTCCTTCACACCAAAGAGCATGCAAACAACTCAACATATACAAGTAGAATAAACAGAAAGGGGGGCTTTGCTAAATGCAAGCTACGGGCATTTCCTGGTAAAGGGTAAGTGCATGGGTTCCTTCTTCCACTCCGCCTCCTTTTCCACAATACTTCTTGGATGAGTAATTCCCAAAAGGCGTGGCGGGGAGATGCAGAATCTTTTTCCACATCCCACAGGAAGGCTGCCAGCTATCTCCTTGCACAAACTCTCCTACATTTTGCTACACGGCCCGAAGAAAACCACCAGCAGTCGCTGGAAGAGGCTTCGATTCTACCAGCCGCCAGGGGCTGGATCTCTGAGAGATCAGATGGCCCAAGTGTATGCACAGAGAATGTGAAAATCCCCATCAAGTCAGAAAAATGCCTTTCTGGATCTAAGGCACTCTAAGAGGGTCTCAAAGCATTCGCTGCCCTTGATGTGGCCGGATGAAAGGAAAGTGGGAGCCTCTGGATAATCCATAAACTAACAAAGCATTCCTCCAGGGCTGTAAATGTTGGTTTCCCTTCTATGCTTGTTTGCCAGTCTTTGGGACACTGTGCAGTTTTTCAGTCTCCTCGACTACAAAGGGCCTGAGACGTCCTGGGACCCAGCCTCCCCAAGGCAAAGCAGGTACGACACAGGTCATTGAGGCCGTCTTTGTATACAGCTACAGGAATGCTCTGCACACAAGTAACAGCCAGTGTATGATCATCTTGTAAAGAAAAGGGGTGCTGAATCTCAGGGTGTAAGTGATTTGCCTAAGGCGACGTGGCTCATAAATGGCAGAGATAAGACGAAAGTCTTGGTTTCTCTGATACACAAACCTGGGTTCCATCTCTTGGATTGTGAGGGGATCTGCTGCTATGTAGTGTAGGACGAACCTTACTCAAAGACCGGTCTGGCCTCGGCAACCCCGCTTCTGGGAGGTCTGCCCAAGAGGAGTATGTCTATTTGCCTGGGGCAGAGGGAGGGTTGGCCACCAGATAAATCTAACCTTGTGGTTTGGGATGGGGGCTTTGGGCTATGCGGTATCACCCCAAAATCTGGAGGAACCAACCGTTAAAGGTATTCACCCGACCTCCAGGAGGGGCTGGGGGCAGAAAGCAGCCATGTGGGCAGTAGGTGGTGAAACTCCAATAAAAGCTCTAGACACCAAGGCTTGAGTCAATTTCCCTGGGCGGCAATACTCCATGTGTGTGCACTGTGGCCAGAGAAGGTCACCCTCCAGCTCCATGGGGAGAAGCTCAGCGCCTTTGGACGCCCCTGCCCCCCCGAAGTCTGCCCTATATGCCTCCTCCCTTGGCTGATTTCGGTCTGTATCCTTTCTCTGTGGTAATCTATAACTGTGAGTATAACAGCTTCCTGTGAGTTCTGTGAGTCCTTCTAGTGATTCTCGAACCTGAAAGTGGTTTGGGAAACTACTCCCCACACCAAAGTTGTAACTGGTGTCAGAATTGGGGGAAGTTTTGTGGGAACTGTCCTAACTTTGTATTTGGCCCATAAACCCCTTCTTATACTTCATGATGATTATACACTTAAGAGAGACAGATCAAGTAATAAACATAATAAATGAGGTCTACCAGGGCTCATGGGTGAGAACAAATCGTTAACCAAGGACTAGATCCGTCCAAATCTACGCACTTCCAAACACTGGCCGGGAAAATGAGTGGAACAGAAAGGGAGGAGCAGTAGACACTACCCAGCATCCTCCAGTCTGGGCCAGGGCCCAGTCAAGAGAGCCTCCTCATGGCAATCACCCAACAGCACACACATGTCAGAGCACTGAGTGGTTCAAGTGTTTTTAGGTCCAGAGTTTGAAGTATGGGAGCAGTGGGGGAAACCCATCAGCCAACTCGCTGGTGTCTTAATCTTCCCAGTTTGCTGAATGAACTGACTTGCTGGAAGTCTCCCATGGCCACTGGATGCTGACCAACCCACAAGACCAAGTGGAGGGCTGGGCCCCATAGAAAATGAAGTCACGCATGTGCTCGGGACAGTACTGATTTCAGTGTTCTTGGTTCTGGGCAACAACAGGTATCCTAGAGGCAGCAACTCTGGGCTGAGAGACAAGACACTGAGAGCCTTGATCTCAGGGCCTTACTCTGGGCACCTGTAGACCAAGAAGTCAACCCTCACTGCACATCAGACTCACCCAGGTTGCTTTTACCAACAATACCGACATCCAGACTCCCTCTAGGCAGCTAAATCAGACACTACCCGTCCCCCCCAGATGGCAGGGCCCAGCATTGGCATTTTAAAAGACGCATCAGGGGATTCTAACATGCAGCCAGAGGTGAGATCAGACATATGATCTTTGTACCGTTCTAACGCCAGCAGTCCTTGCCAGAATCTCTCAGTGATGCTTAAACACAACCTCCCATCCTCTACCCCACTCCACCAACAAAAAACGATGTTCTCACCTCCTTTCACTGCATTTTGAAAATAAATTTATATGTCCACAACAAGATACCACTACATACCCATTAGAATAGCCATTACTAAAAAAACAAAAAAAAAAAAAAGGAAAATAAGCTTTGCAGAACATAGGGAGAAACCAGGACCCTTGCGCATTGCTGGCGGGATCGTAACACGGTGCAGCCGCTGTGGAAAGCAGCTTGGGGGCTCCTCACAAAGTTAAGCGTAGAATCATCATGCGATCCCACAATTCTGTTTCAAGGCATACACCCGAAGGAACTGAGAGCAGAGACTCAAACAACACTGTATGCCAATGCTCACAGCGGCCTTATTCCCAGTAGACAAAAGGTAGAAATGACTAGAATGTTCCATCGACAGATACATGGATACACAAAATGTGGTACAGCCATACAATGGACTATTTCCCAATCCGCCTTAAAAGGGAAGGGAATTCTGATACGAGATGTGCGAGTCCAAAACCACTGTGTGCCGATGCGGAAGGACAAATACTGTATAATTCTCCTTATACGGGGTCCTTAGAAGAGGCAAATTCACAGAGACAGAAAGGAGAACTGAGCTTACCTGGGCGGGGCAGGGGGAGGGGACCTACTGTTGCGTGTGCAAACAGAGCGAGTTTGGGATGATGACAGCGTTCTGGGGTCGGATGGCGGTGACGGTTGCGCGGGAATGTGAACATGCCTGATGTCGCTGCAGTGTCTGCTTGAAAGTGGTTAAAATGGGGAATTTTGGGCCATGTATGTTTTATCACAATAAAAAAGAATCTTTCAAAATTACAAGGCATGGTTTAAAAAAGTCTGTAGCCTCAACCT
>NW_027530974.1:14465488-14465647 GCF_008692635.1 Crocuta crocuta
GCAGGGCTTGCAAAATACCTGCTAGAGACAGTCTGCCCTCCCTGCCTGGCCTTCAGGGCCTCTTGAAGAGCCTTCCACATGATACGCACCTCTTCACAGCCCCAACAGGAACCATGAGTGATAAAAAGTTAAGGAGCATCAACTTCGGGTGGCATCCCC
>NW_027530974.1:14465767-14537790 GCF_008692635.1 Crocuta crocuta
CATCCCTCTTTACTTTATCACCAGGGTATATCAGCCCTGCAGTCACAACTCGACCCTGTCACTGTAGCGTGAAAGCGCCATAGGTAGTAGGTAGGCAAGCGGGCACCTTTGGGTGCCGTTCCCACCCTCACACACGCTTGGCTCTGGGCCTTTGGGGACGTGTCGTCCGTCTGCTCTGAGCGCTTCCCGCGCCAGCCACTGCCTCTCCACAGTGCACCCTGCTGCTGGTCTTCCAATCCAGTGGATCCCACGTCCCGAGTGCCCAGCTAGTGTGGATGCTGGTGGCCTGGGAACCACACTTTGAGAACCACTGTTCTAAGTTACCTTTCACGTGTCTCTTCACATGTCACTTACTTTAGGTCCCTCCCACCCCAACCCCTGTCCTGTGCCTCTCCTTAGTGTCCTTCTACACGCTGCCCTACTTTACCATAAACACGGGGTCCTACAGCTGGCTGCTTGGCTGCTTCCCGTCTGGCCCCCAGGCTGACACTGGCCACCCCTCCATGCCTTTGCCCATAGCAGCCGCCATGTTACATCTTTTGTAAACATTCCTAAAATCTCAGCAAAGCCACGTAAGACCACGGCAGCCTTGTGCATCCCCTTTTTCTCTAAGGCTTATCAACGCTTATGTAACTACTACAATCTTTTTCTAAGAAGTTTATTTATTTTGGGGGGGGAGAGGGAGACGGAGAGGGAGAGAGGGGGGTATCCCAAACAGGCTCCGTACTGTCAGTGAGGAGCCCAACTCGGGGCTCGATCCCACGAACTGTAAAATCATGACCTGAGTGGAAATCAGGAGTCAGAGGCTTAACTGACTGAGACACCCCGGTGCCCCATAACTACCACAGTCTTTTAGAAAAAAGTTTATTTATTTTATTATTTTTTTATTATTTTTTAAAAAAAAATTTAATGTTTTTTAATTTATTTCTAGGAGAGAGAGAGAGACAGCGTGAGCAGGGGAGGGTCAGAGAGAGAGGGAGTCACAGACTCTGAAACAGGCTTCAGGCTCTGAGCTGGCAGTCAGCACAGAGCCCGACGCGGGGCTCGAACCCACAAACCGCGAGATCATGATCCAAGCGAAAGTCGGACGCTTAACCGACTAAGCCACCCAGGCGCCCCTTATTTATTTATTTTGAGAGAGAGAGAGTGTGCGTGCGTGAGCAATGGAGAGGCAGAGAGAGACAGGGAGAGAGAGAGAAGCCCAAGCAGGCTCTGTCAGCACAGAGCCCAGTAAGGTGCTTGAATCCATGGACCATGAGAAAAAGACCTGAGCCGAAATCAGGAGTCAGAGGCTTAACCGACTGAGCCACCCAGGCGCCCCATAACCACCACAGCCTTGCTGTGTGGCACTCTCTGCACTTTTAAACTTATTTTCCCGTGTCCTCCTCATTAGATCGCAAACCTCCCCCCTGCCCACCCTGTGCCAGGCACGGACTGGAATTTCAAAGCCCCTGCAATTCTAGGGTTGCTATCCTGACTTAACCTGGTGCACTGTTCTCATCTTGCGTCTGTCTATTACAGTCTGGTCTTTCTTAGAAGTTGGCTACTAAGAGGCAAGGCGTTTCTGGATCCTTTTCTCTAGGCTTTTGGATGTAATGACACAGTGTTGGATCAAAAATTGAACTCATGACAGAGACCATAAAATACTGTGCATTTGAAAAGCATCTGCACTTAGAGATTCCATTTCAAACACAAATTCTCATGTGAGATTATTAACCTCCGATCCTTCCTGTAGCAGGAAGCATCAGGACGCTGTGTGAGATGTTGTTAAAGATGCGCGGTAGATGAGAAGGCCTCTAAACATCCACATCCAATTACCCAAAACCATGTCCAGATTGTCCTACCATCGATCCCCAGGAAATGCTTCTGGAAGTCTTTGGATTTGCTGGATGGACTACATATTTACAGAGACAACGACTTTATTGAAACCAGCCTAAATCAAGCACAGAAAGGACAGGGAGACAAGCTGTAAATCAGCCAAGATAAGAATTTTCTCTAAAACAAAATGTTTGTTTTAAAATGAGGGGTATGACTCACCCTCCGTGAACGGGTGGCTGGGTTCTGACCCTCAAAAGATGAATTGTTCATTTTGAAAAAAGCAGAGCAGAGTGGGAAACCTACTTTCTACATTCCTCTATTTCAGAACGAGGCTGCAGAGCGAGGCCCGCGATGTCTGCGTCGTTTCCGATCGCCAGCAAAATGGACAGCAGGACGACTCGCTACCTGCAGCTGTTTTCAATCAAAATGCTGCATAATTACTGCAGCCTCTCCTGGGGCTCCCACGCGGCCAGCACGAAGCTGGTGGAACACTGACGACGTTGAATGAACTGCTTTCTGGATCTTTTTTCTAGGCTTGTGGCTCAGTTCATTCAACGTCAAGCAATCCTACTGAATTAAGCTGCCAAACCATTCCTCCTCCCCACTGGCTCGGCGTCATGAACTTCATCAGGTATTCATTCAATAACAATTTTTTTTACACTTGCCCTGGATGGATGCCAGCGCCCTCTAAGAGAGACACACCGTCACATCGGCGGCATCTGGCTGATGTCAGGGGCAGTCTTATATTCTTGTATTTACCTTAGGGTCTGGGAAGAAGGGAATCGCCCCTCTCCGCAGTATATCTTGGACATGGAATGAAAGAGACGTAATGCCGAAAAGTGGGTCACAGAGGAGAAATACTTTGCCTATTCTTGGCACGTAGAGACGTACCATGCTTTCTACCATAGTTGTTCTTGCTGGGCAATCAACGCACGGTTGGACTCTGACGTCACACAGGTCTAGGCTCAACTTCCGGCTTTTGAAATTTGGTCATATGTGACTTTAAGGAAACTGTTTGACTTTCTAAGCTTTGATTTCTTCTTTAAGAAAATGGAGATAATAATTGGGGCGCCTGGTGGCTTGGTCGGTTAAGCGTCCGACTTTCGCTTAGGTCATGATCTTGCGGTTCGTGGGTTTGAGCCCCGCGTCGGGCTCTGTGCTGACTGCCAGCTCAGAGCCTGGAGCCTGTTTCGGAGTCTGTGTCTCCCTCTCTCTCTGACCCTCCCCTGCTCACGCTGTCTCTCTCTCTCTCCTAGAAATAAATAAAAAAAAAAAAAGAAAAAAAAATGGAGATAATAATAGACCCTATCTCACTGAGTTGTTATAGAAGCGCATGGGGCAAAGTGGTCATTTCCTAGTCTACGGGCTGGAAATAAGTTACCTCTAGCAATGCCCAGCTTTCAAGCATCAAATGACCTCCTCCTGAGGACCTGAGGGCACAGGCGTGGGATTCTAACCGCCAGACTTATTATTCTGACTCCATTACCTACCAGCTGTGCTTCTATCCTTTTATCTCTAAGGTGGGAATAATACCAACATTCACCTTCTAGGCTTGCTGTGAGTTCACACATTGAAAAGAACTTAAATGAGGGTCTGGTATACTGCAAGAACTATGAATATTGGCTGTTGATGTTATGATTCTCTCTTGAGAGGGGCCTCCATCCCACCTCCTTCACTCAGGTCACATTTTCATCTGTGTTACAAAAATACTTTCCTCTCTTGAGTTCTTTCCCCCATTACTTCGTGAATCACACGCACCAGTCGATCCCAGCAAAGATGTTAGGTGAAACAATCTCTAATTAAAAGGTGCCTTGCCTCACTTCCGTTAATGAGGGATTTTAAGTCTTAGAGTTTCTGAAAGTTTACTAAAGTCTGTAAAACTGTCTTCTAGGAAATTATCCACGCTGGTGCACCAATAAGTTTTTCTCCTTAACTGGACCAAAGCCTTGTCTGCACAACAAATGGCCAATTACACCGACATTCAAAAATAAAATTCAAATGTACTCATGTTTTAAATTTGGGCTGTTTGTATTATTTGCCTTTTATTCCTGCAGTATAAATAGAAGCTCTGGGGCTTCTTTGAACACAGAGCATAGTACACTCTTTAGGCAGAATGACTCATTACAAATGAAATCAATCTTTTTCCTATTTAACCTCTTTAGCTCACCAGAGTCTCTATCACATTATAAATGCACACAGAAAAAAAAATGGCGGTGCTTTTAGTTAAGGCCCTAATAGCAAATGAAAGAGGACGAATAATGTTGCTCTCGGTTGGCAGCATTGAATGACTGTAATCTAAATAGGCAATAAAATGTTTAATGAACAAATGAAACGCAACAAAGTCAGTCCACGCCCTGTTGACAACAAAGTTCATTTTCCTTATGAACACTGTGGCCTCGGATGAAAGTTAACCTCTCTGAGCCTCTGTTTCCTCAAATGTAGCACGAAAACAGCAATGACTTCAAAAGATTGCTGTGAGATGAAAGAGGATGATGCGTGTGAGAAAGTACGTCTATCACACAAAAGTCCGAATATGTTCTCTTACCTGAATTTCAGTCGCAAGCCTTTGACTGCCTGTGGGGAATTTCTACATGGATGCTCTAACTTTCCCTATTGCGCCTCTCAAACCAGGATCTGCTCTGGTTCCGTACTGGTTCAACGGTTCTGCGCCATCTCTCCAGGCATAAGAATAGATCCTCACTTTTGGTGCCTCCCTACCACATAACTCCTATGTCCACTGACTTCCCTAGGTTTGCCAATCTTTCTTCAAAATACCTCAACCACTGGGGATAAAAGCCTCCCATCTCCCACTTCGTCCCGTACCCACGGTGAAGCGAGGAACCTGGTCTTGCCCAGAGAAAGAGGAGGCTTAGCTCGTGGCTTCGGGAGGTCATCTATGTTTTACTTCGTAGGAGCACCTCTGCTTAGGGCGAGGGCTTTGAGTCACAGCAAGTTACAGAAGCCAAGCCTCTCCTTCCTCTTCTTAAAATGAGGATAAATGGAGTATCTGGGTGGCTCAGTTGGTTAAGCACCCGACTCCTGATTTCAGCTCAGGACATTATCTCCTGGTTCATGGGATCAAGCCCCATATCGGGCTCTGCACTGACAGTGTGGCACCTGCTTGGGATTCTCTCTCTCTCCCTCCCTCCCTTAAAATAAATAAATAAACTTAAAAAAATGGGGATAAATTGACATATCCTGCAGGATTAGGATGAACATTAAGTGAGTACTGTGGATTAAGCACTTAGCACAGTGCCTAAGCACAGAGTACATGAAATACATATTAGCTAAGAAATGGTTCCTTCATTCAGTACGAATGACATCAATGTCCATTCTTTTCTCCTGTATAGTTCGAAGGTGAAGGAAACGGCCTCAGTACTCTGATATTTCTGCCACCAATTATTTTCATTTTGACTTTTGCTATTGCTCTTCTTCTAACAAATCTACCAGTTTTCCTGATTGATATTTTAAAAGTTCTCCTTCATTCTTTATTATGTGGGATCGATAAGTTTTCCTTATAATGTAATTCCAACAGCGTGAAGGGAACCTGGGCCTCCCTTCAGTGTTTCAGCACGGATCCATCAGTGTCCCCTGATTTCATGACATAGATTACAGAGTTCCAGATGTGTGCCAAGGGTCACCACATTCCTGCTCTTTTACAGACTATACTCTTGATTGGGAAATGCAAGGAAAAGCCTTTAGTTCAGTGTGAGATAATTTATTAAAACAGATTAGGCTTTTCCTATCAAAATATATAAAATATGTATATATGTATTATATGTGCGATATACTATATATTATACATAATATAAAAATTGACATTTTATATATACTATACTGCACATGTAATATAAAAATGTATGTGACAATATACATATTCATATATGATATAAAATATATATTATACATTACATTTTATATAAAACATACCTATTTTATATTATACAAAAGTTTTTCATAAGCACATGTCTCAAAAATTGGGATCTTAGGGCGCCTGGGTGGCTCAGTCAGTTAAGCATCCAACTTTGGCTCAGGTCATGATCTCATCGTTCATGAATTTGAGCCCCACATCAAGCTCTCTGCTATTAGAATGGAGCCCACTTCCTCTGTCCTAACCTCTCTGTTTTTCCCCAGCTTGAGCATGCATGCACTCTCTCTCTCTCAACAATAAACATTTAAAAAAAAATGGGGTCTTTCTCCTTTCTATAGTTTCAAAAAAATCTCTAGTTTGGTCCCCCTTTGCTCTGGTTCACTCACGGGATGGTGGAGGGAGGGAGTAGTAAAAAACAGCAGCAGGCAGTGACGGAGTCAATCAATGACATTTCCAAGGTTAACGATTAAATGAATCCATCATGAACATATAGTAAGCCAGACACATGGTTAACCTGCATGTGGGTTAACGAAGCTCTGCACTTGGGATCAGAAGGCACCAATGGGAAGGTGTGCACAAACCTCGAACAGTTGGGCGTGAGTAATGTGTTAGACAGGCGGGTTTTGTTTCCTGTGTCACAACTGATTTGAAACATCCCTCAAGGGCAGTGTGTAAGATGATGTTTTCATGAAATGCATGGATTCACAAGCCTCCTCACAAAGCCATTACGTTTCTAGATCACCATTGCGAGTGATTACGTGACAGTGAGGTTTCTCTGAGTTGATTATCAGAAACTCTCGTGACCTTGTACAAATACGCCTTCTCTGTAGTTTTCCCAGATGCAGCTGATTCGGGCTGGGCCCCAGGAATCTATATTTTTAAAAATTCCCCTGGTGATTCTGATTAGCACCATGGTTCTTAACCTTGGCAGCATGTCAGAATCACCTGGGGAGATTTTTAAAAGTCCTGCTCATCAGGTTGCACCCCAAACCAACATGACCTAAGGCCTGGGGGGGTGGAAAGGGGTGGACCAGACACACGGAATCTCAGCAAAGGCTGAGAATCACTGCATTAGACTCTAAGATCCCCGAGGGATGCACACGGTCGTGTACATAGTGCCCCCTCCCTAGTATCTAGGACAGTGCCTGACATGTGGTAGGCACCCCACAATACAGCCAGGGACACCTTGGTTTTAGAGCACAGAAGTGTCCCAACTAGAGAAAAACAGGAATGAAACGGAGCTCCAGGACAACCTACAAACGTACTGAGCTCCAATCCTATCTTCTGACCTGCACGGACTTTGCTTCTATTGAATTTGGCGTTTCTTAGAAAGCAAAAGCTAGTGTGTGTGTGTGTGTGTGTGTGTGTGTGTGTGTGTGTGTGTGTGTGTGTGTGTGATGTTCTGAGGATAATTTAATTTCCTATATTTGGGAGGAGGCAGAGTTCAGAAAAGAGCCCCGAGTTGCTCAGAGACCAGCATCTAGATCAGGAAGAAAGGCTGGCTGCTGTCCGATGCCACACAGGCTCTTTCCCCGGTTTGTGATGGGAACAGGGACTATATTCCATGTAAGAGCCAGGGCCCTGGCTGCTCAGATGCAGGCATCGTGTCCCAGCTTCCGGTCAGAAGCGCAGACCAAAATGTAACTGGAGGCCCGGCCGCCAGCCCCAGCCAGCCCCACACGCTGTGTCCTGTGGCACAGCTGACTTCGGCACAACCCAAGCCTCCAAACCTTGCTCTGCACATCTTCTCTTTTTTCTCCCTCCCTTGAGAAGAACAGGTATTTATTCTAACGATGAAGCCTTCTGTTACATACAGTGTTTAACTGTCTTTAAGCTCGCTGAGAACAAAATCAAAAAACAAAAAAATAATAAAAGGAACATCCAGGCCCTTTTCCTTTGGACGGATCCAGTTTGCAGAGAGCAGACCGCAGTTGACTCTGTTGCCCACGGATGCCGCCGTACTTGTTCATGACCTTGTGCGCCGAGCACCTCCATCCGGGGCGCTAAGTAAGGGTAATTCAATCTTAGGGAAAACTGCCGTGGTAATTCTCTGCCATCTTCCATTTTCCTCCGTGCTAAGAACACCTACTCTTAGTGACAGGTGACTCATCCGCTCCCTTCCTAGCAGGCTCTTCTAAGTTAAGAAACAAAAAAGAGCAGCTTCGACCCTGGTGGATGAGCTTCGTGGGGAAGTGGAAGCCCCATCCATGAGCAAGGTGTGAGCTTTTCCCTTCCGGCTCCATGAATCCTCCCCATCCTTCAGACCGGCAACTGAAGCCACCCCCACCTTGTGTTTTCCTATGACCACAAACACCCCCAGCAACAAAGGCCACTTCTTGAAAATAGCAGACTAAGGGCTGCCTCTGGGTGTGCCTTTGATGGAGCTCCTTCCTTCCCTGGACCCACTCTCCATTTCTCCTCCTGAGAGCTTGAACTCATGTACACACTGAAAGAAGTCATGCAGGTATGTCACCTCGAATGCGCCTCTTGCTTACAACGTCATGTGACCTGGATGCGGATAAGCAAGTATCTGGGTTATTGTTTTATTTTTTAAAAATTTTAATGTTTATTTTTTGAAAGAGAGAGAGAGACAGATAGAGCATGAGCAGCGGAGGGGCAGAGAGAGAGGGAGACACGGCATCAGAAGCAAGTTCCAGGTTCTGAGCTGTCAGCGCAGAGCCCAGTGCAGGGCTCAAACCCAGGAACCATGAGATCATGACCTAAGCGGAAGTCAGACACTCAACTGACTGAGCCACCCAGGCACTCTTCTTCTTCTTTTTTTTTTTTTTCAGTTTTACTTACTGATTTTTAAGAGAGAGAGAGAGAGAGTGCGCAGGAGAGAGGAAGAGAGAGAGGGAGAGAGAGAGGGGGAGGGGCAGAGAGGGGAGGAGAGAATCACAAACAGGCTCCACACTCAGCCCATCGGAACTCAGGCTCCACTGGGCATGGAGCCCAGTGCAGGGCTTGATGTCAGGAACCGTGAGATCATGAGCTGAGCTGAAATCAAGTCGGATGCTCAATGCACTGAGCCCCCCAGGCACCCCTACTTGGATTTTTTATCTGGACACATGAGAAACACCCAAGAAGTGACTCCCTCCTCCCTCCTATGTTTCCTGCTCACAGTTGTACAAAATACATCCAGCACTCTTTGGACAGAAGAATCAGGGACGAAGCAATCGCATAAGTCATGCATTTCCCATCTCTTCCCTGCTCATCCTAGGACTTGGAAGGCTCCGCATAAAAAGTTTTTCTGACCTAATTTGACTTTCGCTGGAAAACGGTTCCCCTGTTCTCTTTCACTGAGTTTCAAAGCAGAGGTGAAATGAAACAGGGCTGCATTTGATTCTGAGCATAATCTCTTTGCTGTTGGCGATGTTCTGGGAATAGCAACGTACTTTGCCGTTCGATGAATAAATTTTTCAAAATCTATAGTCAGGGCCCAAATAATTGTGAGTATTTTTCTCCATAGTGTTTTTCAATTTTCCTTGGCAGAAAACTGGCAGAGAGGGGAATTAAATTATAATACCTCAGTTTTTCATCTTGTAAACTGCCAAGGACAGCATGACCTGTCCTAAAACTAAAAAAAAAAAAAAAAAAAATCATAAGGACAAATGAGATGGTCCCAGAGAAGTTGCTAGAAATTCCTTGCAGGAAATCATGTCATGTATGCAGACTACTCTGGGTTATCTCAGTTTGTTTAAATCCCAGGAGGAGCCTTCTCTTCTAGGGAGGATCCTGGGTGGCTCAGTCAGTTGAGCATCTGAATCTTAATTTTAGCTCAGGTCATGATCTCATAGTTTGTGGGTTCGAGTCTCACATCAGGCTCTGCTCTGATAGCGCAGAGCCTGCTTAGGCTTCTCTCTCTCTCTCTGCCCCTCCCCCACGTGTGTGTGTGTGTGTGTGTGTGTGTGTGTGTGCGCGCGCACGTGCCCTCTCTCTCAAATAAATAAATAAATAGTTTTAATAAAATAAAAATCCCAGCATAGTAACAGGGTAAAACTTCTTTAGGACTGGATTTCTCTTTGAAATGGCAGCTCAAAGATAATAAGCTAATTTTCAAATTAGGCATTTGTGAAACATTTTTGGGAAGATAAATCTTGAGCAAACAAAATTTGGACTGTATTCAGGAAAAACAAAAACCTCAACCCCCTCCTGCCCTTGGCATTGTCATTCTGGAGGCCCAGATTGTCAGAGCAGGAGTCACGTAATAAACCAATATGGAGGGTTACATGTGACAGTAAAAAAGGGTCGTAATACCGTGTCCTTTTATCTTTTTCATCTGCATCTCAAATGCTGGGATCAACGTACGGCCAAGAAACCCAAATCTCTAAGGAATTCATACAAATTCCACACAGGCTTTTATGTGGTTAGTTACTCCATTTGTAAAACAGAACCTCTTATTTTACAGGTGGTGAAACTGAGGCCCAGAGAGATGGTGCATATTATTAAGGTCAAATAGCTTTAGAGTGTGTTTTAATTAAAGGCAGAATCAAGACTAGAGTTCCGTGTCTTCAACTCCTACCTTACCGTGCCTTTCGCTCTATGGAGAAGGTATCTACACCTTGTTTCGCTTCATAGAGGGCTGCGGCCAGATCAGTGCAGGTCCCTAAGGTCTTGACTAACGTCGCTATGGCCAGTATGGAAAAGAGGTTAAGGATTAGCAAGGCTCAGTGAACTCCTGGAAGAGGCTGAATTTAAGCCACAGGAAGAGAGTGCTCGAAGGGGAATAAGAAGGGCACAAGTGTTACGAGACATATAAAATGAAAAGGATATTATCCTGGAGGAGGGGAGGGTAATCAATTTAAGACTCATTCTGATTTACATGGCTCAAAGACAGATGGTGCTCATCTGGGGGGGGTGGTTGGGGGGTGGGTAAGGAGACTAACACTTCAGATGCGGTACCGATGTCCCAGGAGGGAAGTTGAGGGCGGGAGAGATACCCAAGGGGGGCAGAAAAAAGGAAGAAGGGCAAACACCTAACTTTGGTCAAAGAGAGGAAAACCAGTCAAGAAGGTGGAAGAAAATTAAGGCCATCAACTCTTTCTCTCTCTCTCTACATATATACATGTTTTTGAAAGAGTGCGAGCAGGAAAGGGGCAGAGAGAGAGAGGATCTGAAGCGGGCTCTGCGCTGACAGCAGCTAGCCCTGACATAGGGCTCAAACTCACAAACTGTGAGATCAGGACCTAAGCTGAAGTCAGATGCTCAACCGGCTGAGCCACCCAGGCACCCTGGGTAAACGTAAATACGTTTACTATATAGTAACGTAGAGTAACGTATAGTAAACTATAGTAATGTATAGAAAAATACGTTTATTATATATTAAACGTAGCAGAGAAAGTAGAAAGACATGGCCTGAGAAAGGCCATTGGATTAGGCCAAGCGGTTTTCCACCCATGCTGAACATTAGAAGCACCAGTGAGCTTCTAAAAGACACTAACTCAGGGGCGCCTGGGTGGCTTAGTCAGTTAAGTGTCTGACTTTCGCTTAGGTCATGATCTCGCGGTTTGTGGGTTCGAGCCCCGCGTTGGGCTCTGTGCTGACTGCCAGCTCAGAGCCTGGAGCCTGTTTCAGAGTCTGTCACTCCCTCTCTCTCTGACCCTCCCCTGCTCATGCTGTCTCTCTCTCTCCTAGATATAAATAAAACATTAAAAAAATAAATAAATAAAAGACTCTAACTCAGAATGTGGGTTAATGGCCACTGGATTAAGCTGTTTAGACACTGATTCAAACAGAAGTTTATAGTCTTACTTTAAAGTAAGAGAATGGATCCACCCAGTGACATCTTAAAGGTGTTTTCCAGTCCCAAGAATCAGTGGATCAATTTGCATTATTGATTATCTTATTTTAAAGTTACACGTGCCAATGGAAAATTATGTGCTTGAATAACATTCAGCATTTGAAAATCTCATGCTTGGGATTACACTGGCTAGCGGCCCCCACATCATCAGGCAAATGCTTGAATAAAATGATGGGCTTTGTACAGGTGCCCGGAAAGCCAGGAAGCATGAGTATGTTTCAATTTAAGGGAAATAAACCTCTTGGAAAACATGGTAGCTGTGTTGTGCTGTCTCTTCCACTGGCTTTAAGCCCAGGGCTCGTTCCCGGCAACACTTTACCAACCTCAACTCTGCTGATGGTAACATACTTGCTGTGACATAATGCACATGGTTATTAGTAAGCTGCTCTACCCAGTTGACATCTGAGAAGATCCAGTGGAGGCCCGCCCCCCCACACACACACACAGACTCGGATGTCTGTCTCCACCATTCCAACACATCCTTACCTATATTCTGGATTCTGGAATAGCCCTGTCCATTCATTATGGAATGACACAACAAGATATGAAGTTTGAATCCAGCAAGTGAGAACATCTTTACTGATTCCGGGTAAATGACTCCCAGGGACAAGCTTGCATGTAGCTAGAAGCTTCTTTGATGCACAACATGCATTTAAGTTACTGTAGACAATGAAAAGGCTCAATAGCTAATATACCTGGGCTCCCGTGGAAAGCAAGTACTGTCATACCCAAAGACATGAAGCTTCTAAAGGGCAAGAGGAATACTTAGGAGGATGGCTTTATATAGGGGCATTAAATTTATAGCTAAGAGGGTAATGCCGATTCGTATAAAATCTGGAGTAATAATGTGGCGGAGGGGTGTGGGAAGACAAAGGAAGGAGACAGAACTCAATGTTTCATTCAGTTCTGTTTTGAAACAGGATTCAGAAAGGATATTGTACCATTTGGTATTAATTATTTTGGTTCGTGCACATGGCTAATTATTTCTACAGCATTTAAGATCTCTGTAAAACAAACATATTTTGCACATACACACCCACTTTTTAAAATATGCCTTTTATCCCCTCTTTCAGAGCTTTGAGGAGATATCTGATGGATTGTCTTAGGAGCAGCCCTTGGGAACAAAAAGTAGATTGTGTGCTAAAAATGTTAACTGGCCCCTAAAACTTGTATAAACAAATTAAGGAAAAAGACATTGCAGCATTTAGGGCATAAACAAAATGACTCTCAACTTTAACCTGCGGATTTAAAAAAAAATGCTCAGTAATAAATCTACTCCCAGAAGATTCCACACTGTCCTCTCTCTTTCCAAAATTCTCCTCCTCCCACGTTCCTCCAGTGGTCTTCATGTCAGACCCGTAATTCGGTTGCCTGGTTTGAGCTCATTATGTGATCACTATATTTGATTTTTTTCTGTGAGGTCAGCCTCGAGTAAGGATCTTCTCATCCTAAATGGTCAATGTCTCTGCTCTCTGGAGTCAGCCATGCGAGTGTTTCACTGTGTGCACCCAAGCCTCACTGTGTGCACACAGCATCATTACCCGGGGAATGGGAGTGACTCCAGAAGATTCCATAGATTCCTTTACTCGAATCAGCCCCACTGTGTCCCATTAGTGACCATCTGCAGCATCTTGCACTCTGCAGAACCAGTGCGGAAACTGGAGACCACAGCAGAGGTCTCTGCCTAAACCCTGTAGGAAGTGCTTTTGGGAAAGAGAGTAGCAAGTTCTCCTGCATGGATGCCATTGGAGGCCGGGCATGAGGAGCTATTTGTAACCATCTGGAGCTTTAGGCCTCTAGACCAAGAAGCTGGTTTTCATCTTGGTCCCTCAGAAAAAGGACAGGAAACATTCTAGAGAGGCCATCTGGGTGTCTGCTTGTTAGCACTGTCGTCAAACGCTCACACTCTCCTGCTGGCCTTGGCCCTCACCTGCTTCTCACCATCTTGGCCTCCATTACTGCGTCATCACTTCATTCCTGTCTGGTCCCTCCACTGCCACTACCTCTCTCCTCCAGAATGAAACAAAGGACCCAGCCCCAGGGCCCTTCATGCTGGCAGCACAGACATGTTGGTTTTTTTTTAAATGTTTATTTTTGAGACAGTGCACGTGGGGGAGGGACAGAGAGAGGGGGGCAGGGGATCCACAGAGGGCTCTGTGCTGACAGCAGCCAGCCCGACGCGCGGCCCCAACTCACAAAATGTGAGATCATGACCTGAGCTGAAGTTGGATGCTCAACCGACTGAGTCACCCAGGTGCCACTCTGTCATTTCTTTTAAAAAATTTTTAATGTTTATTTTTGGAGAGAGACAGAGTGGGAGCAAGTGAAGGGCAGAGAGAGAGGGAGACACAGAATCCAAAGCAGGCTCCAGGCTCTGAGCTGTCGCACGAAATCTGACGCGGGGCTCGAACCCACAAACCATGAGATCATGACCTGAGCTAAAGTCAGATGCTTAACCAACTGAGCCACCCAGGCACTCCTGTTATCTCTTTTTAAATGGAGGGTGATGTTGGCAGAGAAACACTTTTGAAACCTATGTGGTTCCGGTAAGATTTCAGATCATCTTGGTGAGAATATAATCTGAGTATCTTGCGCTTGCTACACAAGGCTCTCCATTTATGCATATATATTAGACGCAGTTTATGTGTATCGGTTTAAGTTCCAGTATTTACTTCAATCCCTTATCTGCTCATTGAACAAACCTTTCTTGGATGCCTACCATGCATTAATGACAAGAAGTAAGAGTAATAATAACTATATCTCTGAAACACTATATGCTAGTGATTTCTTTGGAACATCTCTTTTAAGCATTCTCTTAGTTGCCATTATAATATCTGATATATAATAACAAAAATGGAGAAAGCCATAGCATATATACGTATGTCGCCTCTTTGTAACAGTATCTTCCCCATTCTCTCTCTGCCTGCTTTTCTCATCTCCCTTACCACCTTATTTCACCCCTACGAGAGTTTTTCTGGGAAAATGAATGCTTGCTACATGCCTAGTTCACAGGGTTAGAAACACAAAGGCAGGGACATGGAAAATAGAATCTATCAAACTTCAGACTCTCAGCTCCCAGAGGGCAAGCGTATGCCCTTGATTCTCTGGGATCCTGACACCATCTACACAGTGCCTGATACATGCTGGATGGGCACACACTAAATACGTGTCATGCCAGTGAATTCCATAAAGGGCTTATATTGTGTCTTGTAATAATCCTAAATGCTTACGAATGTTTGCTGACTGGGCTCTTCTTGGGCCTCCACTGAAGGACACACAACAAACCAAGAGGCTGATTCAAGGTTCTGCTAAGTGTGAAGTGGGATGTAGCCGTGGTATATATAAACCAAAGCCAGTGCTCTCTGACTTGAATTGATCTGGTCAGCATGGTCGGTCTGGCCATAGAAGAAGGAAAAGCTTTCCTCCCTACATTCCTCCACAGATTATTAAAGTGGGACTCCTGAAGACATGTTTCTTTTCCCCCCATATTGAACCGGCTGACTTTCACTGTATTCTCAAATATTACCCATATGTGCCTCCTCTCAACCAGCCTTCTCTCCATTCTGGTTTCGTTCTTAGGTTGGCCTGGCATGGAGAGTGGAGTTAGGAGTCTGTAAGCATTTCTTTCATGTTTATTTATTTTTCGAGAGAGAGAGAAAGTGCAAGAGGGAGAGGTGCAAGGAGAGAGGGAGACACAGAATCCGACGCAGGCTCCAGGTTCTGAGCCGTCAGCACAGAGCCCGACACGGGGCTCAAACTCATGAGCTGTGAGATCATGACCTGAGCTAAAATCAAGAGTCGGACGCTTAACCCTCCGAGCCACCCAGGTGCCCTGAGTCTGTAAGCATTTCATGTTACCCACGTAAAGGGTGACATGACTCAGATGAGGGGTTTGCTAGACAACTCCCAGCACCAGAGGCCATTGGTAAATGCTGGGGCCATGACATCTGGTGAGATCTTTTTGTGCAGTGACTTTGAAAATACAGCCCCCACCTAATATGGCCAAGTTGAAGGGAATTTCCCGGGGCATCCACATGAGGCAGGTCTTAGAAATCATTCTGATTATGAGAGAAGACATTTCAGCAGCAGGAGTTAGCTTTAATTTCCAAGATCAGAACTTGAAAGTGTCTGGTTCACTAAGTTTGATAGCTCGAGTCTATTAAACGAGGACCCTGTAAGATGACTGAAGACCTCTGGGTATTTTAATTACACGAAACACCGGCACTTGAGCAGCTGATACACCGTGGGTCTGACTCTCCAGTTTACAAGAAACAATTCTCCACGTTGAATAGCCTATAGTTGACTAAGTGTGGGGCACCATTTTTGAAATTATTTCATGCCAACGGTCCAGATATTTTTAGGCTGTCAGAATAAAGATGGCTTGCTTCTACTTCTCAAAGACACTCGTACCTCTAATGTTCCAGGGATCCAGGTTTTTAGCCAAGAGAAAGTTACGGCATAAGATGAATTCCACATGGTTCATTAATCTTCCACTTCCTTCCCATTATGGAACTAGAAGGGATGCGTTCATTGGCATTATTTGGCAAACGTTGTATGAGTGAGGGGGACCATTACAATTGTGGGATAGGACGTAGCACCTGACCTGTCACCCTGTCTCCTTCAGAGAGCTTCCAGTTAGAAGGGGGGACAGAGGGAAAGCCTAGTGACTATAGTCTGAGTGTGGCTCCTCCTGTCTTTCTTGGATTATGGGCTAAGCTGGAAGTGTGCATGGCTGGGAAGGAAGCACAGATGTATGTTGTCTCAATCAGTACTATGTTGTTGTGTTTTTAATAGTAGAGCAAGGACGAGTCAAATGCATGACTGGTTTTCTTCTTTTTTTCCTTTTTATATATTCTTTTCAAGTTTATTTATTTTGAGACAGAGATGGGGGGTGGGGGAATCCCAAGCAGGTTCCATCGACGCTGTCAGCACAGAGCCCAACACAGGGCTCCAACCCACAAACCGTGAGATCATGACCTGAGCCGAAATCAAGAGTCGGGTGCTTAACCCACTGAGCCACCCAGGCTCCCCTGCATGACTGGTTTTCAGAGAGTTTCTACTCCCTTCTGCCTTACACTCCAGAAACATCTAAATGACATTTGGGGGTTTAACCTACCTGGGCCTTAGACCGATCTGATAGTGGAAGAAAATTACGACAAAGCCAAATAGAAGATTTCTTGAAAAATTATTTCACTTTTCATCTCTTTGTCACATCTAGTCAATTCATAGCACAGTCACTTTCATAGTCCAAAGAGTGGATTCAATGTTGCCAACAGTTTAGAGCTGTGTGTAGGGAAGCCGGTGGGAATCTTGCTGGACCTAGACAATCTGGAATGACCTCATCTTTCACAGCTATCTTTTCCTTCCCTTTCTCTTGCTCTAGGGACCTCCTGGTGCGTCTCTGCACTTAAACAGGATTACTTCCATCTGCATCAGACATTCATCCTATCCACTGCATACCTGCTGGTGCTGGGTCCCCTAAGAGCCCTAATCTATGTCCGCTCCCCATCTACACCAATGTGAAAAAGAAGATTATTTTCTGCACTTCATTTGTTCCTCTGAGTGTCAACTCATTCTGACCTTTTCTCAGCATCAGGGATTATGTTTATTTTGTGGATAAATCATGATCAGACCCATAATCCCATTTAAAGAAACAATCTCAGATAGCTACCTTTTGTTCCCAAGGCGGCTTTGCTGAGGTATGGAAAGGGGGTTTAGATGATGAGTCTGCATGACATGTCTGCTTGTTAAAAACAACCGTAACAATGATTCTAATACCACCTCCACCTTCCTGACCACTTGCCCTCCTGGAGGTTAGCTAGATGCTGGCAGTTTCCTAGGAAACGAAATTATATCACAGAGTGATTCGTGTGAATTCCGAAACTGTCGCTTCGCGGAATTCTGGTTCTGACACCCTACCCGCGGACCTCTTTGTTACCACCAGGTGCAGAAATGGACTTATAACGTTACAAAAGGGACATCTGGATGTTGTCGACTGATCAAGAAATCTCACACACTTGAACATATGTATGCAGAAAATAAAACAGACCCAAACCTTCAAGCAACCCACGGGTACCACATTCACAAACATCGTGTGGAGACTCTGGTCCAGAATAGAAGACTCTGAGTTTCCATTAGCTACTAAAATGGGGGACCTAAAAAAATATGAATGTGTCATTTTTTTTTCTTCTTCTACTTTCGAGAATGATCTTAGTTAGGCATAGATCCCAAACCAGACAGCTGTAACTTTTAGTGATCTTCTCCCTCAGTTATGCCGAGGGAACCTTCCCTTCCTTCTCAGCCTCATACCTGTCTTAAGAGACAGGCCACTATAGGCTAACACAACATTTATTGGTAGCCTTTGTGACCCCAAGTAACCTTAGCAGGTGCAAACAGCTCTTCTGGAAAGCTAGCACACCCTTCCCGGTCACTATTAATCGCAGGAAGTGTTGAAGGGGGAACTGCGTATGCTGACGGTGGGTGAGGGGGGAGGAAGAGGGGCAAGGGCAGCTATAAATTGCTGAATGACTCCGTTTATATTCATCACACCTTGCGGAAGAGATTCTCTCTCCCTGCCTCCTTCCCTTTCACTCTCCCTCTGTCTCTCTCCCCCTCTCTCTCTATTCCTCTCTCTCTGAGAGAAGTCAACCAAAGGATCCTGATTCCAAGACTGAAAACACAATCGCAGGTCTCAATAAGAGGCTGGCCAGTGAGGCTGGAGTTGTCTGATTTGTACACACTCACACATTCAGACTTGGCTACATATGTCACATGTACCAGAAATACGGGATTATGGCTTTTTGAGCTAAAAACCTGTGGCTAATCGTTGTTGGCCCAATATCCATTCTCCCCCTTTTCCTTGGGAGTAGACACCTTGATTTTGAACTGGACACACGGCCGTGCAGCCAGGAATTGTGATCTTCATCCTCCTTTGCAACGACGCTAAAATCTGGTTGACATGAAGTAAACAAAAGTGTGCTAGGTATGGTACCTTGGGCAAGTATCCTTGCCCAAGAGGTCTAGGCCCTTCTTCTCCCTTCCTTCTTCCTGGAATGCTAACTTGAAGGCTGGAGCTTAGGCAGCCATTTTGTGCAAGAGAAATAGACTAAAGATGGCAGAACAGAACGACAGGATTGAGCCTATGTAGCTGCCACATGTGTCCCGGAATCCTACCTCCCAACCTCTTTTACATGAGGGAGAAATAAGTGTCTATGTTATTTTAGCCTTTACGTGTGTGTGTGTCTGTGTGTGTGTGTGTGAGAGAGAGAGAGAGAGAGAGAGAGAGAGAGAGAGACATGGAACTGTACCTAATTCTATAACAAATAGACCTTAGAGGTCATAATAGACTTCATTTCACAGATAAGGAGCCTAATGATTAAAGATCAAGTGTGATAAATGTCTCAATCAGGGAAGCAGAGTTGGCAAATTAATTACACTTCTGTTTAATCTTCTACTTCTAAAGATAGATGATGGAGGTTCTATTTTATATGCCCATCAGTATTTGTTAAATAACTATGGTTTTATATTTCACATGCATGTGAATTTCTGAACCTCCAAGGCTTCTAATTGGCTAACTCACACGATTTCAAGAAGATATTAAACAATAAAAAAAAAAAAACCTAAGAAGGCATAGTACTGAATTGACGCGCAAACATCTTCTTTCCTGCTATGTTTGTTAGCTGGTACCTGTCTTAATCTATATCCTTGTGTTTCAACGTATACCACTATGTCAATTTGCAATGATGTTTCAGGAAGCACTAAATTTTCAAATATGGGGGGTGAGTCAGGGTCTGAAATGTTAAGAGGTGTCTTTGCTTCAATATGTATGCGAGATCACCAATGTGCTATAGCCACGAAACACAGCCCTAGATGCTTTCGCGGAATGACCCTCTGAAACAAATGGATATCATGAAACCAACAAAACTCACTTATTGAATTCAATTAATGGGGGGAAATCCAATCAGCTGTCTCTTCCGCGTGCACCCCCATTCACGCACCCTACAATCTTGGCTCCCACAAATCACTCTGTGGCCATTAAAAGTAGAAGAGAGTTTAATTCCTCTGTGTTAAACTAACTTCGGATCACCTGCCCACCCTAAAATTCCAATGTTGTTGCTTTTTAATATTCAACAGAGGGATGGGCAAACAGGAAACGTCACTTCCTTATTCTGTTTCCTTTCTAGTAATATCTCCACCCACCTGTGTGGACAATAAACCCAGTCTCCAACACATGTTCTTCTGCCCCCTAGTGATGGCCCCCAAATTTGGAAAGACAACGAGCCATGGAGCAGCAGAGTCACAATCTCACGCTGTGTGATCCATTTCACTCATTTGGTGGAGGCCCGTGGATGGGGTTCACCTCGAACATTTGCACACGTCTATGCTTTCACTTTTGGATTCTGAGCAATTACAGGCATTTAAAGACGTGCAGAAGGGCATCCTGTCTTCAAGACTCCCCGCCCCCACACCACCTCTGGTAAATCTCCAACATCTACTTAAATGCCACCTTACCTTAACGATAAACTGCCTTTCTCTATTTCATTCCACCAGGACCAAACCCTTGCCTTCAGACTATTTGCCTTAGAAAATGAGTTTTCTCCACCTCTGCAAAGGACAGATGCTGTGTATAATGGTCTCTGAAATGCTAACAGAAACCAAGAAATCACCTGTCACGAACTATGAGGCTATTAGTTATGAAGAGCAATACTGATATTTACCTTCTGCTCCTCAGGCTGGAGGGCAAAGCAGAGAAAACCTGGATTTTCCTGGCTCCTGCGTCAGATAAAGAGACCATCTGCGCCTTCCCCCTCCTGCCTTTGCGGGCAGAGAAATAATGCTAGTAGTGCTAATAACATGGCGATGATCATTCAAAGCACCTGCCACACGCGTTATTATCTGATGTGCCCATCCCACAGATCCTGCACAAGCTGGGTATTATGAATATTACAGTGTCCAGAAGAGGGAATTGCTGCAGAAGGTTAAGTCATATGCTCTGGGTAACCAGACAGGGAATGGCAGAGCTGACCCATCAGCTGTCAAGTTCATGAGGTGCCTTTCTTTCCGCATTAACCCCCGGGACGTATTTTAAAAACGTAACTGTTTTCCATTTGGGTCCACTCTTTTCTTCACTAATAAACAGCCAAAGGTCTGAAAGAGATGCATCTATTAAAGACCAGAAGCTACTGTAACTGCTCTCCTGTTGGTTTTACAAAGTCTTGAGAGCAAATATTAAAAACCGAGTGATGTCGAAGTGTCTGGGGGGCTCAGTCGGTTGAGCGTCCGACTTCGGCTCAGGTCATGGTCTCGTGGTTTGGGAGTTCGAGCCCCGTGTCAGGCTCTGTGCTGCCCCCTGCCCCCCGTCTCTGCCCCTTCCCCACTAGCTCTCTCTCTCTCTCTCAAAAATAAACAAACGTTAAAAAGAAAAACTGAGTAATGTCATGAAAGCCCCTGGTAAACAGGGTCTTTAGAAATGTTGAGACACCTGTGAGAGTAGAAATGACAACTTTTTTTCTCAGCTGTGTAGGTAGGGGTGGGCAAAATAGGTGATGGGGATTAAAGAGCACAATTGTTGACTTGAGCACCGGTCAAGGCACAGAAGTGCTGAGTCACTATATTGTACAGCTGAAACTAACATAACATTGTATGTTAACTACGCTGGAATTAAAATAAAAAACTTAACAAAACCTCCAAACACTTCTACTATATGACTTAAACATTTTTTTAAAGTTTATTGATTTTGAAAGAGACAGAGACAGTGTGAGCAGGGGAGGGGCAGAGAGTGAGTGAGTGAGAGAGAGAGAGAGAGAGAGAGAGAGAGAGAGAGAGAGAATCCCAAGCAGGCTCTGCGCTGTCAGCTCACAGGGCTCTAACTCATGAACTATAATATCATGGCCTGAGCCAAAACCAAGAGTCAGTGGCTTAACTGACTGAGCCACCCAGGCGCCCTCCAACTTAAACACGTTTGCTTTTTCTGATATAAAAACAAAATGTGCTCATATTTGGAAATACGAGAAACTTAAAAAATTAATTGCTCATAATCCCACCAACCTGACATAGCCACTATTTACGTTTTGACTGTTTTTGGCATGTATGTAATCTGTAATGTGTCATCTATATTTAAAGCTCACACATCTCTTTATATATATTTGCAATATTGGAATAATTCTGAATATATTTTAAACATTGTATTGCCAGAATTACAGGATGCAATCAACTATTTTTTTAGATTAGTTAAAGGAGGGATAAAATGAAACTGGAAAAAATCTTCAGCACAGTTTGTAACTAATCGTCAAATTCAAAAGCACTGGACGAATAGTAAGTAATCTTGGCATATAAATTAATGAAGTCAAACCTCAATTAATCAGCAAATATTGACCGAGTCCCAAGCGGCTGGAGGCTGTTTTCCAAGAGGCAAGCTTGGTGGGGGGTAGGTGACACAGTGTCCCTGAGGTTGAGAGCTTATATTCTGGGCCCTCAGAAATCAGAGAAATGCAATATACTGGAGTAGAGCTGGACCGATTTGCTCTCACACTAACTAGGAAGATTGGTTTCACATAGCAAATGAATGGTATAAACCCTACTCTAAGAATAGGATTTAATTACTTACAGGAAGGAACCATTAAAAAATAGCCAACTGCACACAAATATATCTTTTCAAACACCTATAGGTGCTAAATATGAGCCAATACAGGAACTAAAAATGATGTAGTTGTGTTCCATTTAGGCTTCTGACTTTCTCTAAGCATGTGAATGAGTGAGGGCTTCTTGTACTAAATAAAAACGGATGATCTGCTCTGTAGATGCTACTATTTCTAACCAACAGTAGCTGCATTTCGGCTGGTCAGGTATGAGGAAAGGTGATAGCAAAAGATAAGCAATATGCTAATCTGTTTTTTTAAGCCAATATATTAAAAAAATTTTTAATGTTTTTTATTTTTGAAGGAAAGAGATAAAGAGCATGAGCAGGTGAGAGGTAGAGAGAGAGGAAGACACAGAATCCAAAGTAGGCTCCAGGCTCTGAGCTGTCAGTACAGAGCCTGACGCGGGGCTCAAACCCACAAACTGTGAGATCATGACCTAAGCCGAAGTCGGATGCTCACCCGACTGAGCCACCCAGCCGCCCCTTTAAGCCAATGTTTAAACTGAATTGATAGACATGTTTTCATTTGTTTTAATCCCAAGTTTCCCAAATTTACACATTCCTTTGACATCTTTCCTTATTGGCCCATATGATACTGAAAATTATCTGTAATCTAATGACTCTAATTAAATCTGGCCAGGGCAGGTCAGAGTTCCTAAGCCTCCATATAATGTTGTTGATAGACATTTCAAAAAAAATCACATTAAAAAATATCAACAAGTCAAAGCATTTTCCAAACCCACCCACTTCTCTTCAGTAAAACTGGAAAGAATATTAGAAAAACAGAGAGGTGAACACCTAAGTGAATGCCAAGAAGGAGATCAGCCTTTGGAAGAAAACTTTGCATGGAGCCTGCAGCCACTCAAGTCCCTTCCCTCCCCAGACCCAAGGCTGGACCAACGAGAAAGGAGGGAAAAAGCAATTAAAAGAAGCATAAGTCACAGAGAGAAGAGAGAAAGAAGAGAATGTAAAACAGATTGAGAGCAAATAGGAGAGGAGCCCACAGGTGGCATGGATGGAGCCCTCAAAGCCCTCCACACAGAAATGCAGTGTGACTCCATTTAGTCCATCATACATCCAGCCCTCAAACCATCAATCTGGACGAAGTGGATTCCATTTGGTAATGGTGGCAGTAGGTGTCATTTCTTAAAAGGTAAGGGACCATGTGCACCATCAACGGACTCCTTTAGGACACTGGAGAAGATGGCTATAGAAGGGTGGAGAATTAGGGACAGGAGCTCTATGGGACAGGAAGGGGGCATGTGATAGGCCCCAGGGGAGAAGGGTGCAGGGCTGTGAGGGTGCCCCGGTAACTCCTCCTTCAAGGACGCTCCGGAATATCCAGGCATGCTGCACGAACACGTCTGCGTAAGGCACATTCTATTCCTAGGGATCGGTAACCAGCACCTGCATTCTTATATCTCTAATGGCTTGGCTTCTACTTATAAGTGGTCCAGACACCACTTGCAAATGAGCTAACAGTTCTTATTTGTGCCTTGGTTTTCCCAATGATACGGTTTCTATTACTTTATCTTCTATCTGCTTCACGGACATGTTACTCTGCATGGGCAAAAGGCAGTTAGTAGCAATGGCCGAAGGAAAAAGGGAAAAGGCAAATGGACCTTTTGATCTGCTCCACCCAAGTTTCTCGGTAAAGGAAGCAGGGTCATTCCAGGTCTGGAAGTCACGTCTTTATCAAGGCAATAGCACTCCATCCAGACTGGATCTGTTTATCCATTCTAATTCCATATGAACTTTGTGGTGCTTTTCCTATCGCTGATAACGGCCTGGTTACAGATCAACATGTAATATCCGTGTTTTTCTGTAAAGAGTACAACCCTTTACATGAGTCACCATGACATGAACCATATGATTACACACCATAATGACATTCTACAGATGTAACAATCACTCCATCAACAAATTCTTTAGCAGCCGTTATGTACCTAGAGCTACACCAGAAGCTTTTAGGATGGGGGTACACACACAGAGACAGACACACAGAGACACACATAGACCGACAAAGACACTGTCCCTGTTAACAAGGGGCCTACAATTCAGATGAAAAAAGGCTCACACGTAACCAAATCAGGGCATGAAATGTACAGTACGGTCAATTAGCAAGGTAGAGGGTTTATGAGAAGTTACAGTGGCTTCACAACTTTTCTTACTACAAAACCATAGTTCAAGCCTGCTTAAACATCAGATCTGGTTTCCCACAACTGATTAACCTGAAAATGGTTTAGCACAACACTAATCCTTTAATTGAACAATCTATAAATGCCCTCTATAACAAGTTCCACAGAGCCCTTTCTTGGACTCGCAGCGATAAGGCACATCCAGCATGCGAGCCGATGCTCGTTTTAATGAGCACCACTGGACCTTAATGAAATATCATAGGTCCAAGTGAGCATCAATTAAAGAGAAAAGGTCTCAGAAGGTATCGATGGTGATGCATCAGCAATGGCATCCTACTCAGGGCTGGCAGTGCTCGGGGGTCAGCTGTGTGGTTTGGGGGGCAAGGTGTCCCCCAGATCAGCAGCCCTCACCTCTGTCTGACACGGAGAGAAGCTGGGATCAAAGGTGTGAAGGCCAGCACACACGTATTAAGGGAATGTTGTTGAAGGAGAAACTTTTTTTTTTTTTAATAGTTTATTGTCAAATTAGTTTCCACATAACACTCAGTGCTCATCCCCACAAGTGCCCTCCTCCATGCCCATCCCCCCATCCCCCCACATCCATCAGTCCTCAGTTTTTGTCAGCTTTCAAGAGTCTCTCATGGTTTGCTTCTCTCCCTTTCCCCCACCATTTCTCCCCTTCTTCTCCCCCTTGTTCCTCCGTCAAGTTCCTCCTAATCCTCCTATACGTGCAAGAAGGAGAAACTTTGAAAGGGGGGAAATCCGTCTGAACAACTTAGAATAACACCTTTGGTGAAATCTGCCCCTTTTCCTCTATCTTCCCAAGGAAAAGAGGAGAGCGGGACATTAGCCCGAGCCTCTGAAGAACGGTCTAACTTCGCAGAGATGCAAAAAGCCTGCCCCACTTCATGGCAGCAAGGAGCCCTGCTAACTTAGGCTTTAGAAGAGCACGTCTTTGGTCTCCCACCCCCGAGATGCCTGGGGACCCCGCAGACGTGCCCTGCAGGGAAGGGGCGTGGGGGAAAGGCAGGCGCTGGGCAAACCCAGACATCCCTGCTCCTCTTCCCCCAGCAGGAAGAGCCTGGATGCACACAGACCCCACCAAATCAAAGGGAAAACAGAACCTCTGGGATTATCAGGGAGGAACAAAGATTTGGAAGGGATATGTTACTGCCCAGGCTGGACCTCACTGACCCCCGTGACTAAGCCACCTTAAACAGAAAACTGTTTTTTTCTTCCCCCAAGCACAAATAGTTAAACGTTCAGAACTACAGCCCTGTTACTTAGGGTCCAAAGCAAATAGCTGCAGAAGTGTCTCCGAGGAAATAGCTGTCAAAGATTCCGCAGCTCCTTTATCTGCTACAGAGGCTCGTGCGGAGCCCAAACCCACCGATGTCCGTCCGCGCCTGGTTACAAAAGTAGAGGCATTCGAAACACTCTTTATCCTTCCTTCTCTCATGCTGCTGATCATGGAGTTTTGGGGGGTCTGGACAGGACCTTTTATTAAATCTTGGAACATGTGAAAGGCTGGGCGGCATCCATTTCTTTTCATTTGTAAACAGATGCTGGGCAAATTCCACGGGAAAATAGGTGTCTTTGTTTTTTCCTACGTATTGTTGTTCTCTGACACTGATTTAAGGGCTCTCTCTAAGCCAGATTTTAGCTTCCCTTGCCCTATTCTGAGTTGGCATGACCTGTGTTAGACCAACATTGCTCTGAGATCCAAAATAGTCCAAGCAACTGGCTTGGCAGAATCCACCCCAAGCAAGGCCATGGCCACTGGCTTGTTTCCTCCCACAACGATGAAGACTGAACAGAGAGAGGAAAAGAGCCTGATAAAAATGGATTCTCTGTCCAATTAGAGATGGATTTTTCCAGTAGGGCTTTCTTCAGACACTTGTACACTCTGATGCCCTCCACCGACCCCGGGCACCGGCTCCTTTGCCCCCACAGCACTGCTGTCCACAGAACGGTGCACTAATAGCACACTTATTATTAGATTTTCTGCATGGTTACATAAGCCTACAAAAGGGGAAAATGTAAATGATTCAGGAAGATATTCTTCATGTGGTTCTCATGAAATCTTTACTATCTTAAGACTTAGGAAGAACCCTCCTGGCAAGATACAATCAATTTTCATGCTTCATTAGGAAAAAAAGTCCTTTCAGTAATGTTAAGAAAATGGCTATAGGCGAAAGAGGAAAAAATTACTCTCCGGACTGAATAAAACCCCAAGGCACTTTGGACTAAATCCTTCCTCCGCGCCCACAGCGTGTCTGAAATGAAAAGAAATGTTCACTTAGGGTCGGTGGGGATTGTGTTTTGACGAGTCTGTCTACCCACAGAATTGCACTTAATCCAGCAGAACTCCTCATCAGTCGGCATATGGATCGGAACGGACCGCGGGCTGCACCGACCACAGTGCCCACCAGCAACGACGCGGTGGGCACAGCTGACTGGGTGCTTGCGTGTTGGGGGGAAGGGGGGAAGACAGCATTGGGGAGCCGTCACCCACACACCGAGCTCCTTCAGAGGCAAAGGCAGACTGCACTCGCTTAGTCCTTTCCTTTTGATTTGAAAACCATGGCTTCTCAAGAACCCAGTTTCCCTTCATTTCGTACAACCCAAGAATACAAAAACACATTTCTGAAGAACGCCATCGACATTCGTGTTTTCCGACACGGGAATAATTAGTTGGCAAACTCTGAATTCACTTTTTTTTTTTTCCTTAGCCAAATGTTGACACCAAAGTCTACTTTTTGGTCTCAAAATAACCTGACTTCAGCACCGTCCAGTTTAAAAGCACTGTCATGCTGTGGTTACGTTCTCTCACGGAAATGACTTTGTGCGGAGTCCTGTAGATGTTGTTGAAACGTGAGGAACACACACAGAAATGCTTGCAGGCGCCCGGCAATCTAGATTCAAAGTTGCTTCAGTCAGACGTTCTGGAGGGTCACACATGGACAGGCTCCCCATTCTCCAGGAGCCTATCATGATGTAGGGGGGACAGACACCTAACTCTCATTCATTCATTCACATAAGCGCATCCATCGGTTTATTTCCAGTGTCCTCATGAATTATACGATACAAATTCTTGTATATTTAAACAAATAAAATCAAAACGAACCCCAGGTGTAGTGACAAATAACAAGCAACATATCCTTGTTTCTGCCAAATGCTACAATATATGCTGACCTCAAAGGAAGTAAGTTTGAAGCCATTCCACTGGACAAGTCACACTCTCCAAAAGCTCTGGTGGGCAAGTCAGCTGGTGAGTCATGTGATCATGTTCCACGCTCATCATTCTCAAATTCCTTTCCTGATGGGAACCCAGGCTACTGCTCTTCCTACTGGCAAAGATCGAAAGGCAGAGGTCCTGCCTTTCTGGGTAAATTAAGTGCAGGAAGACGCACTGGAGGGTCACACATGGACAGGTGACATTCCCTGTTCTCCAGGAGCCTATCATCACGTGGGGGAGGACAGACACCAAACAAACTATCACGGCTCTCTGCGTTGAGGCTGCTCTGGTGGACGTAGGAGACCATGCTCTCCTCTGAGAGTGGACAGGAAAAAGATCATCTGTGCAGGGGCAGCGGTGAGACCGAGCTGTTGCTGGGAACGCGGCACAGAGAAGACAAGGTCTAGTTGAATCTTGAAGGCTGAGCAGTTACCCAAGAGAGGACAGCAGTTTGATAGCTACGGGGCCGGGGGAGTGGCGGGTGTGTGTCAAACACTGAGCGTAAGAGGGTGCCGCGTGCTTGGGGAATGACCAGTGATTTCCCACCTCTGTATCCGAGTTGCAGCTTTGTTCTAATGAAGCATCATCACAAATCATATATGCATATGTGAAAGGATGAGCAGCTTAGCTCATGTGGAGCTTAGAACTGAGGTTCTAAGCACCTTCTGCCTACTCCAGGATGGGTGAACAATCTTGGAGACAGGGGTTGCCCACTGCCCGCCTCACACACCCACTCCTTGCCCCTTGCAAATTGTGTACGGTTATCAGTCTAAGTTCGTTCCCACTGCCTCTCCAAGACAGCCTCTGCCTTCAATGCTCAGGTCAGATCTACTCCTGCATATGCACTGCTTGTCCACTTCTGCCTAGAAACCCAGAATGCTTCCCATGCCCACCTCTCTGCTGCTCTGTCCTAACACAGATGCTGCCTTGTGTCATAACAACATACCTTGCCTTCCCTTGTGTCATAAAACACGCCTTACATTTACGTATCACTTTACCCCTTACAAAGCTCACAGACATCGTCTCCTTTAACGTCCATAGTCATTTAAAAAGATTGGCATTAGACCCATTTTTCAGATCCATAAACTGAGGCTCAGATGGATTAAGGGAACTTCCCAAGGTCAAAGAATCTGTAACTTGTGGAGCCGGGACTGGGATCCAAATCTACCGAGTCTATGGGCAGAGCACATCCCTTATGCCACTAGGCCCTCCCACTGACCTGTCCAATTAGTAGGATGGCATTGGTTTTGACTTACACAATGCAAGCTATGTGGAAGAATGCCCTAGTATCAATCATATTACTTAGTGTCCTCTCTGACACTTCAGAACAGCGCAACGCAGGCACGGTGTAGGGAATCATTCACTCATTTGGCTGCTTTGACCATATACTAACCATCTAGCATGTGCGAGTTAGGCATTGTGCTGGGTTTAGGGCAACAGAAATGAATAAAATGCAGTTGCGACTCGACGTCTAGTTGGGAGACAGGCATGTGTAGAGGTCACTAAAATGCAGGGTAATAAATGGCTCCCGAGGTATCAATGAAAGGCTAGTAGGAAAGCCAAGGTATTAGCAACTCGCTCTGTCTGCAAGTGTATGGGACACCCCCAGATGGGTCATTTGGGGAGATCTCCTCCAGAGGGGTCTGGAAGGCATATACTTGCTAAGTGGCTTGAGAAGTAAGGATGGAGGTAGCAAGGGAAAGTGAGGAAACAGGAAGGCCAGCAGGGACCGTGCACGTCCGTATGGCGGACATCACTCAGGATGTAACCCCGGCGTAATCACTGACTCATGAGCTCCCTTGTTGGGTGAGCACAGCTCCCCCCTTCTTAGAACAGAGATGTGGGGACCGTGACGCTCTTCCCCAGGGAGCGGAGACTCCATTTCTCATCTGCTCACGAATTTCAGGGAGTGTCTGCTACGTCCCAAGTGGACTAAGACTATGAAATATTAAGCTTCATAATCCTCTCCTATTCTGAGGCTGCTGACACTGCGCCCTCATTCCAAACTTATTCAGAGGCTTGGCTCTTCGCGGTCCAATACCTCTGCAGGTCCCTGCATCTAGATCTCTGTGTTTGGGCTCTTCCAGGGTGAGAGTAAGGAACTGGCATCCACGTGATGTTTTTTAAAAGGCTTCTCTCTACCTGAAAATGCCAGACACATTTCAGATGTCAAATCTAATGTGGTGCTCAGGGCAGGTGACTGATCCATGTGAAAGCTCTTAAGTGGGTGTAGAAACCTGTCTGGGTGATTGTCTTTTCTGCACACACGCATTCAAATGTTCACAGGCTTGTGGGCCATAAATAGCTCTTGGGGGAGTGTGACATTACATCACAGCCTCGGGAAGGCCCTGTTACCTGAAATCAATGGATACTTGCCATGCACCTACCCAGCAGGGGGCTCTGTTGAATGTTGGGCTACAAGAGTCAGCTTGAACCCCAAAACCATCACTTGTGGGGCACCGTTATGGGTTGAATTGTGTACCCCTGCCCCACCACTTCATATGTTGAAGTCCTTCCCCTTAGAACCTCAGAATGGGGCTATGTGTGGAAGGAGTGTCATCGTAAAAGTCACTAGTCACAATGAGATCATCTCAGAGCACACTGGGTCCCTCTCCACTGTACCTGGTGCCCCTATAAATTGGGAAAATCTAAGATTTTCGTATCGGGGAAGATTCGAGTCATACTGCCCACAAGCCAAAGAACCACCTACCAGAAGCCAGGAGGGAGATCTGAAACAGGTCCTGCCCCAGCATCTTCAGAGAGGGAGCATGGCCCTGCTCACACCTCGATTTATACTTCTAGTACCCAGAAATGGGAAAGAAGAAATTTCTGTTCTTTAAGCCACTGTTCGTGATCCCTGCAAAACGAATACAGGCATAGAATGCTGTGTGTGTGAAGGAATGACTTCATCGTCTAGTGACTGGAATGTCATTGACACCATTGGATTCCTCTCAGCATATGCTACGGAATTCTTAAAGGAAGCACGAGACAGGTGCATTATAGAGTGGCCTGAGCTGCCTCTCCTCCAGAACAGACAAGTCTATTGGTCGGGTTGCCAACACTGGCCGTGACAGTGGTCTCCGTTATTTCTCAGGTATGTACCACAGCCTCCTGCCAGTGTGGGAAGTTCCCAATGGTCAGACAGATATGGAGGGTCACTATTCCATATTTGACCTAAGGGCCACTGACATTTATATTCTCATAGATGTCTATACTTACAGCTTTAAATTAAATTTTTTTTTAAGTTTATTTATTTATCTTGAGAGAGAGAGCGAGAGCGAGCATGAACAAGGGAGGGGCAGACAGAGAGGGAGAGAGAGGGAATCCCAAGCAGGTTCTGCACTGTAAGCAGGGAGCCCAATGAGATGCTTGAATCCATGAACCGTGAGATTAAGACCTGAGCCGAATCAAGAGGCGGATGCTTGACTGACTGAGCCACCCAGGTGCCCTGCACATATAGCTTTAAAACACTGAGTAATACAGAATAGGAGCTTATTCAGAATAGATCAAACAGCCCGAACTGGGGCTTCACTAATTGGTAATTGGCTTTTAACAGTGATTTTACCCGGTCAGGAACAAAAGTTCCCTTGAAAGTTTTTGCTTTTTCTGGAAACAGGATTAGCTAAGAAAATTAATAATGTAAAGGAGCTAGGGTTAGGGTAGGGTTAAGTCGACAAGGGTGTTTTAAACTATCATTAAACTGTATATTAAGAAAACGCCTGGGGCGCCTGGGTGACTCAGTCAGTTAAGCATCTGACTCTTGATTTTAGCTCAAGTCATGATCTTAACAGTTTGTGGGATTGAGCCCCGAGTTGGGCTCTGCGCTGACAGCATAGAGCCTGCATGGAACTCTCTCTCTCCCTCTCTCCCTTTCTCTCTCTCTCTCTCTCTCAATAAATAAATAGAACTTAAAAAAAAATCCAAAACTCTTTTAAAGCAGTTTCCCGATTTCCATTCCTCCATGACAGGACAGACCCTGAGTTTAACATCTGTTACTGTATCCCACGTACAGGTGGAGACTTGCATGGTTTGGGTCCAATCTAGAAGAAAGAGAAATCGGACACCCATAAGAGCTGGTGTCAAGCTTGTAGGTCTTGGCCAAAGCCTTCTGGGGAGGCATGGAGGGCAGAGGTGGACAGGAGGGCGGGGTAATGGGAAGGGCGTGGCGCCCGACAGAGGCCCTGACACAGCAGGATTTCCTTAGAAGCCTTTTCGTTCCTCTCTTCCCGAATTTCATCTCACATGGTAATCGGTATTCAGCCTGCTCCCCCACCTCACCCTACTCTATCTCAGGGACCCCACGCTCTTGCTGTTATGGCCCCGTCACTCCCATTCACCACCTTTTTTTCTCCTGGGGGCAATTTGGTCTCATCTCAGCTTAATCGTTCACCTTTCTGACCTCACAACACATAGCAGTGCAAACAAGCCCAGAACTAGTCCTTCAAAGATGGCCAGGAAGGGAGAGGACTGCAAATATTTACAATGTAATTTTTTCTTTTATCCATATTAGTGCAGCCAGGGCTGGCGGACTCCTACTTCGGAATACTCCGTCTCACCAAACTTGTTCCAACTGAGCTCTTCATGCTACTAAATGTGCTCTTAATTGTATTTCCTGCCCTCCGCCCCAAACTACAAAATTTAGTCTTTCACTTAATGGGAGAGACAGTAGAGCTTACAGTGCTCCTAGTAACGCTCAATATATTTCATCCATTATTGATGATAATTAATATTGGATTTGTATTCAAATAACTCACTACTTATTAAAAGATAGTTCTTAAAATATAAGTCCCCCCCACCACTTTCCTGTTTGTGGTCATTAGATCCTTCTGCTAACAGCTTTGCCTAAACAATTTATTCATTTAACATTTAAATGCCAAACACTTAGCTAGTAACCTGGAGACAAAGATGAGTAAGATACGATCATTCCTGACCTAAATGGAGAATGGGATTTTACAGGTGGAAACGCCATCTGACTTGGCCCAACAAAGGCCAATGCACCTGCATGTCAAGAAAAGATTAACTTGTCACGGAAAAGGTTAAGGATGCGATGCCAGGTGCAGGTATTTCACTTCACTTTCATGAAACTGGGTCAATCGAGGAATTAGCCACATAAAGGGAAAACCTGGGGCTACCATGCTCATCTAGGATTGGAAGACTAGCAAATGCCAATTCATGACAGCAATTTTCAAGTGGTCATGGTTACTACTATAATGTAATGATTATCGCATAATGTATATGGGCTTTATGGTCTTTGTACTCTGCATTAACTTCTACTCTGTACACCCAGGTAAATTCAAGAGACTCGTGTACCTTTTTGCAATTTATATAATGATATTTTGACACCACAATTTTGAATGTCAGAGATTATTCAATCTCTTTCACTGCTGGGAAGAGGCTGTGCTTCGTCAAGTACACCTGCCTCTCCTGACTTTCTCTATATATCTACAACAACGCTTTCAGAAACACTCTTCCATTGACTGTTTGGGACATGGACCCTAATCCGGATCAAAGAACTGAACATGGGGTGAGTCCCTAGAAGGTTCTCTAACAACAGTGTGTGAACTTCCTTAGAATGGATGGCCATGAGATAGAAACTAGGGTGAATGACACGGAAGGCAAGGAGTTTGAGAGGGTGATATCACTTCATAGCCATTCCTACTTAGTTTAGCCTTAGGACTTTATGCACTGAGTAAGTGTTCACTGACTGCCTACTCCGTACTAGACACAAGAAACAGAAGATCTAAAAGACAAAGTACTTGTTAGCGAGGAGCTCAGTACCTAGTGTGCACACACGGTCAGGAGAACAGACAATAGAAATCTTACGTGCTGAGTTTCATGGATGGGAAGCACAGCATGGCTCAATGAGACCAGGAGGGAGAAGTCAGGGTGGATTCCTTGGAGGTGACAGCAGTGTTGAGTTTTGAAGAATAAAAATAAGCCATGGAGAAAATAGCTCTAGACAGAGGAAGGACCATATGCAAAGGCAGGTGACGGAATGGGTCATGTTTGGGGAAATACATGTGCGAAGAGTCTAGGAGGGGAGAAGGGAATGGAGCAGTGCTCTTCCCCACCCCTTCTCCTGAAGGTCAGGGACGATCTCTGAAGGGTTCAGCAGGGACATTTTCATATTAAAAAGGTCACTCTAGTTACAGGGTGGAGGATGGGTAGGAAGGGACCAAGTTCTACAGGTAGGTCAGGAGGATCTTGTTGAGTGCTATCAGGATATCCTGAGTCCAGCCTGGGGCAGAGAGGAGACGCCATGGAGGAGAGAGATTGCACAGGCAGAATCCACAACATGGTTAGCGAATGGTTGCGCGTGGACGCACGACAGAGCAAGATGGGGCTTCTGGCTGGCTAGTGCCATTCACACAGGGATACAGGAAAGATAATGTAATCACTTCTTTCTAACCCAGTGACTTAATTTCCCATTTTACCTCTAGGATAAAAAGTTTATGATTTTTAACTTGGTAGTGAAGGCAGTCAACAATCCACTACACACAGTACTCAACACACATCAGCTGATTTGGTGCTCTGAACAGACACACAGAAACGACTCTCTCCATCTGACAACACATCAGCATTTTCTGAATTACTAGCTTGTTTTTGCAAAAGAAGAGAAATATCTTGTAACTTACTCAAAGAATAAGATAAGTGCAAACATTTCCCTGATAATGCACTAATCTCAAACACATTCTCTCTCCTGATACAGGGCTCCAGTCCATTCATCTGATTATTGCCTGTTCCTATCTTGGTTAGGGTCTCTGTCCTCTCCTTCACCCTGAAGGCTATTAATCTTTCCCCAAGATAAAGAATTTCTAGGTAGAGACAGATACTTGGGGTTCTAAGAGAACAAAGCCGTAATCCTCAAACACAAGGGCACATTCCAGGCTCCACGACAGTCTATGTTATTAGATTGTTTTTCCGGCAATGAAGCCACAATTCAGGAATCTATGCAAAACTAATGAAGTGAACTCCAAGTTCTCATCAATCACTCTTCTTGCTATCCTGCCCTTCCTGAGATGACAACGTGTCATCTGCTTGTAAGGGCTATCGACACTGAGTTCCTCTTGCATTACTCCCGCGGGAGCTTCGCAGACTGCTGGGGAGCCGTGACAGCCTGTTAACTGTGAAAAATGGGAGTTCAGGACTGGAGGTGGCTGAGAACATTTTAACATATTTGCAGAGGCACAAGATCGTTCGAACAGTTATGCTGAGATCTTAAACATTCCTTTTCAGATCAGACAGAGCCCTTAACAAAACTTCCACATAAAAGAAGTAAGGAGAAATTCATGATCAAACAACACGTGTGTGGGAATGTGGGGCTCCTCCAGAAAGTCAAGGAAGCAAACGTGAGCACTCCCTGACCTATTCTGACCTGCTGCACTAGACCACCTGCGCTGAGTCTCCAACACTGATAAGTCCCTGGTGAAGGAGAAAATACCCTTTGTGACGAGTACAATGGAGGCAAAACGGACATATAGAGCGAGTAGCATAGCTCCTTAGGCTAATAGACTGAATGCCTCTAAGTAGGCACAGAATACCACTCTCTCGTATTACTTTTACACAGATCTGTTTCCCACCTGGGGCTAAGCTAGTTCTTTGAGGACAAGGACCACATCTTAATCATTAGAGTATGATGTGTCTAACAGCACCTGACATAGAATAAATGTTTAAAAAATGTCGCTTTGTCAAATAAATGCATAGGGAACAAGGAACTTGTTCCAAGCACTTAAATTGACCAAGAGTCTTGTGCAAAGTACGTGCATACGGATGAAGCAGAATCAACGTCCTCCCTCCCTCAGGAAACTGTTGTCACTCTCTGTACGGTCATCAGAAAGCTTGGTGACAGCCCATCTGGAGACACACGTATGACTAAGTGCTGAATCAAAGAGACTAGTTAGAGAGATCAGACCTTTCTCCCTCCTATGCTTGTGGTCAGATCTCTCCACTGGCTGCTGGGGCGGAGGTAGCGCCATTACCCCAGTTGAGAGTCAAAGTCAGACTATACTTGCCAGTGACTCTCAACCAGGGAGGGTGTTACCTTCCCGGGGACAACTGAAAAGGAAGGGGGCATTCTGCATTCTCACAGTAACTTGGGGACGTGACTAGAATGTAGTGGGCAGGGACCAATCAGGTCCCTGATTGTATAGTACTGCTTGTACTATAATGAACAAGACAGTGTGCACAGCTCAGGACTGTCCTGCCCACTTCGTTATGAAACCCTGGCAATTTAAATACCCTCTAGAACAGACAGTACTGTCCTAGGGTCCTTCTGTATTTCATTTTTCTCTCTTCATAAAATACTGAGGTTGTCAGACATCCCCTGTTTAGGTCTTACGCCTGAGGACTCTCTACAATAGTAATATTGATAGCCAACATTTATTTTCTTTATTTTTATTTTTTTAAAAATGTTTTATTTATTTCTAGGAGAGAGAGAGAGACAGCGTGAGCAGGGGAGGGTCAGAGAGAGAGGGACTCACAGACTGAAACAGGCTCCAGGCTCTGAGCTGGCAGTCAGCACAGAGCCCAACGCGGGGCTCGAACCCACGAACCGCGAGATCATGACCTAAGCGGAAGTCGGACGCTCAACCGACTAAGCCTCCCAGGCGCCCCGATAGCCAACATTTGTTAAGCACTCAGTATATACACCACACCAGGTGGCACATATATAATACATAACTGAATCTTTGCAATGACAAATTTCATAGGTATTCTTTTTTAATTGCGTCAAGTAAACTCAGTCAGAGAGAAAAAAGCTCCAATATGTGCAGGGGCCAAGAGGTGAACTCAGGTTTCCAAAGCCTCGAGTCCCTAGACTTGACCATTAGATAATGATCCTGGTTTTCTTATTGGGCAATAACTCCAAATTTGGTATGCATGGGGAGGGAGTGTGAAGATGCTGAGGAGCTGAGGCAGAGACTTGACCATGGATGGAGTCCCCTAACCAGCGAACCTGCAGCTAAGGAGAAAGGGACTAGAGGTCCCCATGCAGTGCTGTCAACCGCCATCACGGGAAGAACTCTGTCAGCAGCAACGGCGCACCACTCAATAGGTGTATTTTACCGACTATGTGTCAAAGTCCCTGATATCCAAGTATAGAACTTCCCTGAGGGCAATTCTTCACCTAAAAACACATGGAAGTCCTGGAAACAATAAGAAGATCCAACAGTTTTCCCTTTGAACAGAACCAGATCATGTCTACCTCCGTAAAACGTATGGACTGTCTCAAGGCCCAAATGCACAAGGAGGTAGACTTCTGAATTCGGGTGTAGGAAAATGCTGCTGCTGCAAATGAAATATGTTAGATCAGGTCTGGTGTGTGTCTTTTAGGGGAAGTCCGCTATTGTTACCACTGGGAGTTTCACAAGTGGCTTTTTACTGCCACTCTATGGACCGTACCAGAAAGTGGGCATGATTCAATGGGACTAGGAAAAAATGAGACACCAGGTGGCCGTGTTCTTACCAAAGCTCAGCTAGTGGAATGTTGCATGACCTCAAGTAACTTGGTGTCCAATTCTCATTCCTCTCCCCACGGGTTACTAGACTTCTCTAACCTAAGATTATCTGTATTCTGTAGCATCTGTGGCTACTTCACAGGCCTGTGGCGAGGATCAAATGAAATAACAGTGTGCAGGCAAGTAAACTGGAAATATGACTGTAAGAAATATAGCATCGTCAGCACTGTTTTTTAAAAAGCAGAGACGAGAGTTTCTTCTCTCCTTGGTTTATAATGCCCACCTGACCAATGACCTTCATTGGCTGAACTATCATTCATCATCCTTCTCTTTTCCTGAGTTCAACATGCCTAGATTCAAAAGGTATCAGAAGGGTGCCTGGTTGGCTCAGTCGGTTGAGTGTCCGACTCTTGATTTTGGCTCAGGTTTTGATCCCAGGCTTGTGGGACTGAGCCCTGCATCACGCCGAGCATGGAACCTGCTTAGGATTCACTCTCTTTCTTCTGCTCCTCTCCCAGCTCACTCTCTGTCTCTTTCTCTCTCTAAAAAAAAGGCATTAGAATCTCTTGGCAGAACTATGTAGGACATTTCCACATAGACTCGCATTCCCAGGAGCAATCCCAGGAAGTGCTCTACATGGGAGCTACTGCATTTACTGCAGACCCATTTCCCAATTTCATTTGAATTCCTTCTGTCTTGAGAGCCCTTAATTTTCTTGTTCTCCTCAGAAGCCCCGAATGAATTAAGAGAAGGCAGCAATCTTGGTTTCCGAGCTTATTGGCCATCCTTTCACTACAAGAACTCCCCAGCAGATAATAAGCCAGCAGGTGACACATCTAATGTTCACTTTCCTTCTGGAGAAAAAAGAAACGGCAGCCAAGAGGAGAGGGTCAATGGGAAGCATTGACCAAACACGCAGGGGTCCCATGACTAACAAGGGCATTGCATCTGCTCTATTCCAAATGCGTGAGACCAGCCCACGCGCGTCCTTGCTGCAAGAAAGGTACAGACTATTAATTTGCCAAC
Source organism: Crocuta crocuta (assembly GCF_008692635.1). Taxonomy (NCBI): domain Eukaryota; kingdom Metazoa; phylum Chordata; class Mammalia; order Carnivora; family Hyaenidae; genus Crocuta; species Crocuta crocuta. Next base: position 14,503,753 of record NW_027530974.1, read on the forward strand.
TCCTTATTCCACAGAGGAGGCAAGCGAGGCTTGCTCAAGGGGACGTAACGAAGTATAGGTGCAATGTTTGGCTAACCTGAGTTTCCCAGGCTTTAGACTAGCAGCTAGTCCTAACATGTGGACTCAATGGTGCACTCATGCTAGTCCTCTAAGTAGGAGATTCTTGACCCATGATCCCAAACTCCTGGTTCACATCCCAAGGACTTCTGGCAATGGAAGTCTTTATTTCTATGGGAACTCCGGTGCTCTCATTCCCACGTGTTCAGGATCTGTTTAACATCACCTATTACCCTCCATCGCCTGGACCTTGGAGCCCACTGGGCCTTTGTACACATGCACACATACATTTTTGGGGTACATCTTTTTGTATGGTGTGCATGCAAATAACTTCCTCTTGTGGACGAATCTATTTTTTAGATGCCTGACTTTACACTGTAACCCTAGCTACTCAGCCCTGCAATAAATGAACTCTGGCCTTACTCTGTAGGTCAGAACCTGGGGTGTTAGACCCTTTGGGTGCACCTTAGCTCCTGTCTCTGTTTCAGTTTTGGCTTCTCCCCTCCACTTATACCTTCATTATCTGTGGTAGTGGCAGTAATCCATTCCTTTCTTAAATTTTAATTTCAGTGTAATTAAGAAACAGTGTTATATTAGTTTTAGATGCAGAATATAGTGATTCAACAATTCTATACACTACGCAGAGCTCTTCATGACAAGTGCACTCCTCAATCCCCATGACCTATTTCACCTGTCTGCCCACCCACCTTCCCTCTGGCAACCATCAGTTTGTTCTCTATAGTTAAGAGTCTGTTTTTTGGCTTCTCTCTTTTTTTCTTGTTCATTTGTTTTGCTTCTTAAATTCCACATATGAAGGAAATCATATGGTATTTGTCTTTCTCTGACTGACTTATTTTGCTTAGCATAATACCCTCTATATCCATTCATGTTGTTGCAAATGGTGGCAGTAATCCATTCTTAAATTTTTTTTTAATGTTTTTTATTCATTTCTAGGAGAGAGAGAGAGAGAGAGACAGCGTGAGCAGGGGAGGGTCAGAGAGAGAGGGAGTCACAGACTCCGAAACAGGCTCCAGGCTCTGAGATGGCAGTCAGCACAGAGCCCGACGCAGGGCCCGAACCCACGAACCGTGAGATCATGACCTAAGTGAAAGTCGGACACTCAACTGACTAAGCCACCCAGGTGCCCCAATAATCCATTCTTAAAAAGCAAGGTGACAGACTCAAGGTATCAAACATACACACACACACACACACACACACGCAAGCACCAGAGGTTGTATAGTAGACACACATTAGACAGGAGACCGGAAGGGTGGGTTCTCATTCTAGTTTCACTCCGTGGCAGCACCCCAGATGTAAGATGGTGCCAATAATGTCTTCTGCTTCCCAGGAATATTGTAAAGAACATAAAACGATTGTTATGAAGGCCTTTTGAAAACAACAAACATTGTTGAGATGAAAACTACTATAGTTATGGATTACTATTATAGATCTTTTTTCTAAAACAACTTTGAATTACGCATAATGCAGCTGCAAGCCTAATCCTCCCCAAGACCGGGCTGTGTTGAATGAGACACTCATAGGCATGGCCGCCTGTCAGAATCACCACCATGCCTTGTAGTAAACACAGATTCTCAGACATCTTCAGTCATCTGTGAAGCCTGAATTCTCTATGATGATGCAAAGGAAATGATATTAAAACAGAGTTCCCCAAAGGATGCTGGTCACTTAGGCTTATGATACACTTTTTCAAAATAACATGTTGTTCTGTGACTGAAGAAACTTAAGTATGATTCACGAATTTGTTATCTGTTCCTTCCTGCAGAGGATATCAAGTGTAGGTTTTCTAACTGGTACTATGGAGTCTAAAAGAGTCTAACTCTGGAGAGAGTTTTCTTCTGGAAGGCACTAGAAGGTTCTGGAAAAGCAGGGTGTCCCATGAATCTGTAAGCATGGAGTGTGTGCACGGCTGTCGCTGACAACAGGGCTTTAATGCAGCCTCCATGCCTCTCACCCCTGTAGACTCTTCTCTGCTCTCCAGGCCCAATAGCCCAGAGAAGAGATGTCATCGCCCTTCACCTGTGCCTGATATTTCCACCTGGCCTCTGGTGGCCCAGCCTCTCCTCCACCCAGAAGTCTGGGGATTGATTCCTCCAGTGGAAGCCGTGTAGCCACGTCACCAGGATCAGTGACCCCTGTGCAATGACTCTAGTGAGAGGGCCTGGGAGGGGAGAACAGCAGAGCTCAGTAGCAGGAAACTCTGATCCCTCAAAGGAAACATGGAATTGTGGTGATAAGAACATGCCAGAGGGTTCTACTTGCCTGGTTGGGAGCAGAAATGATCCTAGCTAGCACTCATCAATAACCTTGTCACCGTCCTCTTTTCAGATGGCTGCTTTCGGGCTCTTCGATTTGGGGGAAATTCCAATGTTACCAGCAGAGGCATGACACGTGGGGAGGGTTGTGAAGAGCAAAGACAGAACTCAGTCTCCCCAGCTGATACTCACAGACATGGACTAGTCTTAAAAGTCAGCTAGACCTGAGTGACAGTATAGCAGCTGTAAACTGGATGACCACCAGGCATAAACTGAGTGTTCCTAAATGGCCCGACTTCCTCCTTCCCTTTTAGAATCCTGATGCCTGAAGTTCTTTTTTTTTTTTAAAGCTTATTTTTGAGAAAGAGAGAAAGCAAATGCAAGCAGAGGAGGGGCAGAGAATGAGCAGACACAGAATCCAAAGCAGGATCTGTGTTGTCAGCTCAGAGCCTGACGCAGGGTTTGAACTCATGAACCGTGAAATCACGACCTGAGTCACCCAGGCACCCCTTGATTCTTGAAGCTCTGTTCATGACCACTTTATGCTTACTGATTTGCTAGACATTTCCCCGACCCATTCTTTATCTCTAAAATCACCAGTCACTAGTTCTCAAAGTGTGGTCCTCAGAGCCAAGAGCATCGTGATCACATGAAAAGTTGTTAGAAGCACACATTTTCAGCCTTACTTTGGACCTATTTAATCAGAAACTTGGGGTGGGGTTGGGTAATCTGTGTTTTAACAAGCCCTTGAGGCGATGCTCCTCAGCTCAAAACCTGAGCGCCATTATCCTAGGAAATCACATGGTTTCCCTCCCTTTAACATAAACACACCCAAAGGAAATAAGAACCATTTTTTTTCCCCCAAGAATCTTCAAAATCTTAAAACATTCTATCTGAGTGAATTCATAAGCAAAACACAATAACATACTGATATTTTTGCTGGATGGGGCTATTTTTTTTAGAACTTTTTGAAGGCTATTTTTTTAGAACTACTAAAATATCACATATTTCCCCAATACAGAAACAGCAGATGACTTCCAAATCATTAAATAGGAGAATTATGGTTAAGTGGTTTTCTTTTCTTTTTTTAAAAAAATTTAATTTAAATCCAAGTTAGTCAACATATAGTGTAATAATGATTTCAGGAATAGCATTTAGTGATTCATCACCTACAAAGAAGTTGTTTTATTTTAAAATGTTGACTCTACCACTCCATCATCTGACTGCAAATATGTGTACTGAATTCATGATAGATGACCAGTGCCAAAGCCAGTTGTGAGCCTATAGCGTTAATGTTGTAAGTCCTGCTTAAGAAAACAAAATTAAACACTTGGCTTACGTATGTGGTTGAATAAAAATTTTTTTTTGCAATCCATCTACACTATTGTACTATACATTTTCCATGTGAATTCTAACACGGGACCATGCCCTTTCCGGTATCCCCACCTCCCCCTACCCCCTTAATCTACACTTGGCCCAGATCTCATGGGTCTATAAACTTCTTCAGTTTTCTTACACACTTACCTTCGAGGTAAGTCCAATGCCTGAAACACATCTAGGAGTAAGTTAATAATTCAGTATCTGAAATATTGGTTTCAGTGGCTTTTAGATGTTGCGATGGTTTTGATTTTAAAGGCTGCCTTTCCATTTTTCCCTCTATTTCCAGCTAGGCTTCCCAAATTCTTCGCAGTCACAGTGTGGCTGGTCAGACATGAGGCAGCTGTTATACCACCTCTGGTTACGGAAGAAGGCACCAGTCCTTCCCCAAGTGTGTCCATCATGAATGGGCTAAAATTTTAATCCTTTGTCCCCCAAAACCATTTCCTCCTGGATCTTCCAGGATAGTTAAAACAAACAACAAAAATGTACTTTTCTCTCTTTGGGAATATTTTCTAGATTCTTGTCTTAAGGGCCAACAAAGAGAATAAGAACTCCTATAAAATTCAGTTCTGTTTAAGTCTTCACTATCTTTCAAATAATTAAAAAGCTGAAACTCTTTCAAATACTAACCTTAATAACTAGGTCCATAAGCCTCACTCATAAACCAATACCCCTTTTGTTAGCCAAAAAGAAATGCAGTAGAAAATGTGAGACCAGGAACAGATAGCTCATCCAAAATTCACGGAAATAAAAATCCATTTATGGCTGCACCCTCCATGCTGGTTTTCCAGAATGGTCCTGAACCTCCGGTTCATGGTATAATTCTGTGCTTTTACATAGAGCCAACGAGAAAGAGTGTCATGTTGACCCCAGCTTGTACTAGCTTGGGGGAGGGGCCTTAAATTTTCAAGCCTTGCATTAAACACAGCCACTATTAAAAATTAAATTATATAAACTTAGAGTTGAACAAGTTATATTAAAAAACCCATCAATCCCTAATTATTTTACTCTATTGTGCTATTATCTCTGCGCTTGAGGTGAATCCTATCAGCTTGTAGAGTGGAAATATACATATAATGGTGAGCTATTATATGCATCCTTCCCAACCTCACATTCAATGATGTCATGTCAGCTGTGTTGAAACTGGTCACCGTGGGGAGGTTTACGGCACAGAAGTCAGCAAATGCTATTAATCAGAACTACTGATGTCCCCTCACCAGTAGCTAAACTTTGTGTCAGCACACTGTGGCGTCCGTTCCAGCTGTCCCTTCAGGGGACTGGAACCCTTCCTCACGGGGGCTGGGCCCAGCAAAACTATAGGCCTGGTGACCTTTCCATCACTACACGCATTGCACATTCCACCCAACCACTAACCCAAGTCAGTACTGGCCTCGAGTTTCCAATTAATCTACTGATGATTGACTATTTCCATTATCTGCTTTGAAATCGGTCTGACTCAGAAATGGAATTACGTATGCATCAGCGGGAACTCACACGAGAATAATGTCTGCAAGAAAAAAAAGGCCACTTCACATTTGTATAATCCCTCCTAATGTTCTCGTAATTTCATGGACTATCTTTATGAGTCTGCAGAATCACCCCTGCGATGTTTCATTAGCCCCATTTAACAGATGAAAAATGTGAAGTTGGGCGACCCCTCCAAGGTCACGTATCCAGGAAGTTGCCCAGCTGGGATTCCACACCCAGAAACCCAAATCCGTGTTCGTTAGACTCCACGGCAGATTATGGCTTTTATGTTGATCTGTTTTAAAAATGGGAATATCTCAAAGGATCAACATCCGAGTTCACTTTTCCTCTCCTTCCTTTGGTCAGCAACGTGGCCAATAACGAGGCACACATCCATCTCTACGTTTATGGATGAAGACTTCCTCTCCCCCAGCCCTGCTCCTAGTCTGACAGAAACTGTATCTACAGCGCTGTAGTGTCCTAGACAAATCAGATCCAAACATACTTTGGTTTGAATTCCTAAAGATGTTGTAGGCATGTGGGCAGAATTAGGAAGTGTTCTCTACTTTGGATCTAAATTGTGTAAATCTGGGGGAAGGCCTACGGTAACCAATTTAAATCAAATTAGATCAGTCAATAAAGAAGCCAGGCTCTTATACTCAGTGGTGAAAACGGATTCATATGCATGTGTACGTGGGTGTATGCTTGTGTGGGTGAAAAGTTTGTTTTAGATACACACATACACACTCCATGAGGAAAAAACAAACTACATACACATATATGTACACGTATACACCTGTGTGTATGTGTGTGTGTACATATGTACGTGCAGCTATTTTCCCCATCCCTAGAAAGCTATACAGCAAAAAAGGGGGAAAATTGCTGCCCTTTATCAGATACATACACATTTTATCCTTGCAATATGTCTAAAATGATTTTATGACTAAATCCTGGGAAAAAATGTGAAGAATGCCTGGCTGGAGACATGCTTTTCCAGTAAAAACACAACATTGCTTATTAACTGTAGCACTTGGAGGAGGCTTTCGACATGATGTACATTTTTGTTTCAGCTTGAGACAAAATTCTGTTTGGATTTAAGTTTTCTTTGGCTTTAAGAGAAAGTTTAACTGATTGTCCAGTGTGGGGCTTCGGGCCTCCGGTTCATGTTCACCAGCAGAGGACAGATGAAGTGCTAGTCCATTAAAATGTCTCAGTCCCGAGACTCAAGCCAGGGTTAAAACCTTGAGATATTTCTCAACACATTAAGCAGAAATAACCGTAACAACACAAAAAGCAAACCCATCTGTCTGCTTGTCAGGATTTTTGAGACTGTCAACCAACTGCCCTTGTAGCTGGAAAGCATTTGAGAGGCTGTATAGGAAAAGTTAAATGTGGCAGTGGATGGAAATGAAGAAATTCTTAGAGGTCACTGGTGAATCACTAATACAGAGATCCTGAGAATACATGATAGAGTTTCCGGTTTATCTCACAATTTTGGTGGGTGTGTGGTGATGGCTTAAAATGATGTGAGGTTACTTAGCCAACATTTTCTTGGAAAGAAATTTCCCTACTGTTCTATTAAAGCTGTAAGTAGATGGGGGCCGAGGTGCTGGTCTGTGTTCAGGGCACTTTACAGTAATTCGGGCTGTCAAATGAAAAGCAAACACTTTCTCAGTATTTCTAAAGGCTGAAATAGTGAAAAGTGTGTTGTCTTCTAAGTATATCAGGGTTAAGTCATTTCTTGGCCTCATGGTTCCAGAAGGACAGGATGCAGATGTGTATGGTGGGGGTGGAGGGGCAGGGAAAGCCCCTAATTCTCCTTCTAACCCACTGGTTCTCAACCAGGGGCAACGCTGTCCCCCCCCAGGGATACTTGGCAATGTGTGCAGACATTTTTGGTTGTCACAAATGAAGGGAGGTGCCTAGCAGTATCCAACAGGTAGAGGCCTAGGTATGGTCCTAAATATCCAACACGGCACAGGATGACCCATTCCCCAATGCCCACCCCACAAAGACTTATCTGTTCCCAATGTCAGGAGTGCTGTTGCCGAGACATTTCTCCAGAGGAGATACATAGCTGGCCAACAGACACATGGAAAGATGCTCAACATCACTCACCCTCAGGGAAATGCAAGTCAAAATCACGATGAGAAAATCACCTCACACCGGTCAGAATGGCTAAAATCAAAAACACAAGAAACAACAGGTGGTGTCGAGGATATAGAGAAAAAGGAAGCCTCGTGCACTGTTAGTGGGAATGAAAATTGGTGTAGCTGCTATGGAACACAGTATGGAGGGTCCTCAAAACATTAAAACTAGAACTACCATATGATCCAGTACTTCAGCGCCTGGGTATTTACCCAAAGAATATGAAAACACTAATTTGAAAAGATATAGGCAACCCTACGTTTACCGCCACATTATTTACAATGGTCAAACTATGGAAACGGCCGAAGTGTACGTCAATAGATTAATGGATAAAGAAGATGTGGTATACATACATACATACATACATACATACACACATACAATGGAATATTACTCAGCCATAAAAAAGAATGGAATCTTGCCAGCTGCAACAACACGGATGGATCTAGAGGATATAATCCTAAGTGAAATAGGTCAGAGAAAGACAAATACCTTAAGACTCCACTCATATGTGGAATTTAAGAATCGAAACAAATGAATGAAGAAAAAAAGTCAGTTAAGCATCTGACTTCAGCTCAGGTCATGATCTCACAGTTCGTGAGTTCGAGCGCCACAGCGGGCTCTGTGCTGACAGCTCGGAGCCTGGAGCCTGTTTCGGATTCTGCGACTCCCTCTCTCTCTGCCCCTCCCCTGCTCACGCACTCTCTCTCCTCCTCTCAAAAATAAATAAAAACATAAAAAAAAAAGATATGGTAAAATGCAGCTCCCCCTCCTGCCTATAACTTTTCTGGGCTCCTGCAGAGATCACTGTCCATCCTATAGCATCTGTAGGCTGAGGCCGCTCATTCCTCTCAGCCCTGTGCAGGGCTCCACCACTATTTCTACCCCCAATGGAAAATACCTTTCCTTCTGATTCCACAGCCAGCCCCCTGACCTGGCCATTTGTTCCTATTTATTGCTTCAAGGTACCCATGTTCAGGTCACTTTCAGCCCTTGCAGATGCTCTGGGGACCTGGCTGATGGCATTCCTATTGAAGCTCACCCCAACCGTGGAATTTTTCAGCGACCACATGGATGTTCATCTTCCACAAGGACTCCTGCTTCGTTAATCTTTTCTGTTCTTCATTGCCCCCTTTCAGATCATTCACTCATTCATCAAACCTCATGGTGTGCCTCTTTCGTACCCGACTCTGTGCTATACACATTAAGAACACCATATTGTCTTGTTCTCAAAGAGCTTACAGTTTAGAAGACAAAGTGGGAGAGAAAGTCTGTATTTTGGGGCCAGCAAGGTGCTTCAAGAATTGTAAGCCAAAGAAAGGTTCAAAGATGATCATGGTCTGTTCTTTGCTGGGGTGGGAAATTTTGGCCATTTTCGTTGGCTAATACTCTACCTCAGTAGTTCCCACAAGCTGGTCTGAGAACCAGGGCCAATCCACGGAAACAAAGAAAGACGAAGACAATATAGTAACCTCATCCGAACACTAAATGCCTAGGATTTATTCTGAAATTATATTATTCTCACTTTAGGGATGTCAAGATATACTTTCCTTTTAAAAAACATTAGAAGAGTTATTTTTAAAAATTTTTTTTATGTTTATTTATTTTGAGAGAGAGGGAGTGGCAGAGAGACAGGCAGTGAGAGAGAGAATCCCAAGCAGCCTCTGAGCTGTTAGCACAGAGCCCAACTCCAGGCTTGATCCCACAAACTGTGAGACTGTGACCTGAGCCGAAATCAGGAGTAGGATGCTCAACTGAATGGGCCACCCAGGCACCCCTAGAAAAGTTATTTTAAAGTGTCCTTATATTAAGACAAAGATTTGACATATGTATGTTAGTTCCCCATTAATTAAAAAAAAAACAAACAAACCCTCACCCTTGACATCTACCAGTGGCTCTCAAAGCCTGTCTATGAGAAGTGCTTTCTATGGGAGACAGTCCATGTGCAGTGGGGTTGGTGACACTGGCTTTGTAGCCACATGTGCGGGGCTCTTTACGCAAGATGGAGAGATCACTAGTTGTTCTTGATAAAAATGTGAGGACTGATGGAAATTAGGAGATTACTTCAATGCCGCTAACCCGTCCCTTGGTCACCACTGCTAATGAAACATACATGTCTACAGAGGGGTTCAGGAAGTCGGCGTCACACCCCTTCCTGGGGGCGGTGGGGCTCAGGACCTTGGGGACAGTGGCAGAAGTTTCAATGAGCAGCATTAAGAGGTTAAACGTCTTTGAAACTAGATGGGTTTTGGGTTCTTTTTATATGTGGGGGGGAAGAGTTTTTTCTGGAATGCTCTCCTCCCTCTGGACCCCGGAAAGCAAGCGTGGGGCTGCTTCTGACATGGGGAACACCTCACTCCCAGCAAGGTCAGCTTGGGTGACTTCTGTTCTTGGTTGTAGAGAGGAAACTTCCCGTGGGCGCTCTCTTCCTTGGGTTTACCTTCCCACCTCTTCTCTCAATGAGGGTGGTTCCACTCTAGGGGGCAGAGATAGGAAGGCGAGCCTGTGACAACAGCGATCAAAGGGGCTGGGTTGTATGGTGAGGGACTTAGGTCTGAGGGGCCAAAGGGGGTCCCTGCGGCTCCCCCCCAGCTACGTACTCTCCTTGTGTTTTCTTGTTTTTTGGTTTTGTATTTGCTTTTTCTTTTCTCTTCAAATTTTTATTTACATTCTAGTTAGTTAACATACAATGTTAATATTGTTTTCAGGAGTAGAACGTACTTAATTCATCACTTACATATAACACCCAGTGCTCAAAACGAGTGCCCTCCTCAATACCCTTTCCTTGTGTTGTCATGGCAGAAACTTCTACAGTTTTCTAGCTCCCTGGCCACTTTTTCTTCATGTCCTTTGCTGTTTCCTCCTCTGCTACAGTGAATCTTGTCCCTGGGCTACAGGGCTTTCTTGTCCTTGTTCTTGGCTTTCTCTGGTGGTCTCATCCACACAGATGTGACTGCTCCTCCCTGAACTGAAGGTCCCCCATGTCACTGACCAGATTCAGACTCCCAGCTTCTTGTGTTGCGCCTGGTTGTCTGTCTTTTAAAGCCCAGAAACATTCAAAACACCACTCAGCCTCTTCTTCTCTCAGCCTGCTTCACCTCCTTTACTTCTATCTTTATTATGCTTGTAACTGGTCAGTGTACTGCGTGTAGGGGGGGAAAAATGAGGAAGCAAAATAATTAAATTAAAAAAAATCAGATATGCAAAAAATAATTTTTGAAAATATTGAAAAGTCAAAGTATTCACTGTCCACATTCATCTCTCTCTCATCTCTCTCTTTCTAATGTTGGACACATGAATGCATTTTATTTCTGAATGAACATTTACTTTATGGATATCTGATTTCCTATTTTTTAAACAAATTTTTAAATGTGGATTTAGTTTTGAGAGAGAGACAGCATGAGCCGGGGAGGGGCAAAGAGAGAGAGGGAGACACAGAATCTGAAGCAGGCTCCAGGCTCTCAGCCGTCTGCACAGAGCCTGACGCGGGGCTCGAACTCCGAAAGGCGAGATCATGACCTGAGCTGAAGTCAGACACTTAACCATCTGAGCCACCCAGGAGGCCCTAGAAATTTGATTTCCTAACTAGAATCTAATTTTGGAAGGTATTTTCCCAAAGCCTCTCAACCCTGGGTTTCACTAGAGGCAAGGTATGGAGAAGAGAAGGAAAGAAGGGGGAAAAATTCTTGACATTTTTTAGGGATGACGTTCTAAAGTTGGTGTTGACTTCTGAGCTCTCTTCCTCTACCACCTTTGCCGGCTTCTCATAAATGCCTAAAAATTGGGGTGAAAAGGAATATAACTTCTAAGTTATCAGGACAATAAGCTGGGTTAGCCAAACAGGAAGCTGACTTCATTAGTGGTGTGCTTTTACGAATGGAGCTCATTTTTCTCGTTTACTAGGCATGCGAAGCATGCTGTCATTATTTGGACAGTTATATCTCCATAAGTCAAGCAGATGGTGAGATGTGGAACTTTACCCTGACGAGAGTTTAACCCTTCCAAGGTCACCAGAAACTACTTAAACACCAAGACTGTTCCCAGCACATGACCTGTGTCGTCTCAAGTGTGGAAACTGGGAGATCTGTGGCTGAGACTCTTTTATTTAATCTTCTTGTCTTTTCTTTTTATTTGAGTATAGTTGACACTGAGGCTTTTATTTTACTTGGAGCAGATGAGACGATAAAAAGGTTTGATCACCACCAGAAACTACCTCGGCAGATTTTTGCCTCCCTCTGGTAGGAAGAGTGCCCCCTGGTGGAAATATTTTGAGTCTCTAATTAAGAGGAAATGAATCCGTATTGACTTTTCACTGTTCAGTTCCAGGTAGATGCAACAAAACCACCACGTTTAAATCTCACCAGTGTAACTGGGTATTTTCTTCCCCTTAGGGCCAAGAGCTGTGTTCCAGGGATCCCTTAATTCCAGAATCTCGGGCTGCTACTTTTCTCCATCACCAGCTGACCCCGTGGGCGGAAGGAAAGAAGACCTCCCTGTATTGCCTGTTATTTGTTTCTTGGTCTAACACTTGGTGGCCACTTATTTCCCGGGAATTGAGAGCATTCTCTTTGCACGTTAGTAACTGTTTCCTCTTCTTTTTATTTGCCCTTTCCACGTAGTTTTGTAAAATGGGCGGTGTATATTGGTTAGAAAGATCTTATAGTTCTGCTATAGCTTGTTTTTAAAAAATGGTTGAAAACAATTTAAATTGTTTTTAAAAACGACTGGCTTAGAGCCATTTTCCGGTTAACAATACGCACGCAACCTGTGAGTCAAGCACAACAGAAGAGGCGAGATAAGAGAGAACATAAAACATTACTTATGAGATCCTCCCCCCGGCTTAGGATCACGTCTGTAATCCATGCACGGGTTCGCTGGAACAAATTCTGAAGGCTGTTTCCCCTTTCAAGTGAGAATCATTTACATGGGCTCAGACCTCTCCTGTTCTCATCTAGTCGACGGCTGCGCTCGCTGACATTAAACAGGAGCAGAGAACGTCTGATGTCAGCCCCGGCTCCCGCTGTGTTCCTGGGTTATCATCTTTCCCTGGCAGAAAATGAGAGGGCAACGTGGCATGGCAAGAGTTGTGGCCTCGGAGCATCTAAGCTTTCTGTGGGATCGAGCATGAGAACTATTTTTGCTCCCCTGCATCCAATGAGGTCTTACCTCTATAGCAAAATTTTACGATGCCCTACACCTTTTTACCTGTCAACCAAATGAGGGAGGTGGTTTTCCCCCAGTCTGATTTCCAATTTGTAGATAAAGGGTTGTTAATGACTCTATGAACAGTGTTATCGACTTTGAACGTCTTGTTGATTATACGTACACGTACAAATATAGGTGCATATGTATGCGTATATAGAGAGACATTTTGTTATGAATACACACCTCACATACACACTCAGAAAGACTGGGTCTCTAGGGGCACCTGGGTGGGTCAGTCTGTTATGTGCCCGACTCTTGGTTTTGGCTCAGGTCATGATCTCATGGTTTACGAGTTCGAGCCCAGAGTTGGATTCTGTGCTGACAGTCAAGAGCCTGCTTGGGATTTTCTCTCTCTCTCCCTCTCTCTTCTGCTCCTCCCCTGCTCATGCTCTCTCTCTGTCTCTCTCAAAATAAATAAATAAACTTAAATAGAAATTTAAAGCCAAAAGAAAGACTGGGGCTAGAGCATGAAGTAGAACTTCGCCGGAACCCAAACCTAGCAGAGCATGTTCAACTTTGGATGTGCATGCTGCCTTCACACCAGAATCATAAACACATAAGGCATTTAGTGTCACCTCATAGGACAGCAGGAAAGAGAATGGAATCCCAGGGCTTTGGCTTCCTAGCTGAAAGATCAGGCTTCTTCTATTTTCTAAAGAAGGGGAGGTGATGACAGGCTCTTTGAGCTGAGCCACAGTCACAGCACATTTAATATGCTGTTCCTCCTCAGTGCCATCTTCTGACTGCCTCTTCACCCTCCCGAGTCGCCCGCCNNCCCCCCCAATTCTCCTTTTCCTAAAAGCAGCACAGACACACAAAGTGGCCAGTCTACAGCTTCTGGGGACACACAAGACATTTCAGGACTCTGTGAGCAGCTCTTGGAGTAAGTGCAAACAGAATAAAATACTCTCCCTGCTACAGTTAAAAGAATAATGATCTTAAAAAAAAAGCTTCAAGTAAATATGACAACATAGTGACACTGGAGGGAGCTCTCAACATCCAGTGATAGAAAAAAAATGCTAAAATTAAATACTCTAAAATTAAAAACAGAAGTTAACGTTTGGGAGGCTCATGTGCTGAATTCTGGCTTGTGCTGGTCGCTGTGTCCGTACGGACGTGGGTCCAGAACACCAGACAGTTAATGATATGAATACAAATGTGGGGGAGGGGACGAGGAGGAAGATAATGAAAACTATCCTCAACTCAGGTCTCCTTAGCCAAAACGGAAGGCCAATTATTCTTGGCTTCTACATGACCTCTGAAAAGCATACCCCGGCATCTTTTCCTAGAAAGTTCTTTTAAGCAGAGTATTTGAGAGACAGAAGGAAATAACACAAGGAACGGAGAAAGTGAACCTCGTAGGAACGGAGCACATTTTTGCTCTCCCGTTACCCACTGGGAGGCGCGCTGGGAGGAAAGAGCTCTCCGGAACCACTCTTCCCTTGCAAAGTGCCCTGTGATGGAAGGGCTCCGGCTCACATGTGCCTTCTGGTCCCAGAGATGACAGGCTCTGACCTGATAGGCTATGTGGAATACATGGGTGGGGACATTTCGACACTCTCGGGGGGCTCTCACACTCAGCCCCCCTGCTTGGTGCTGGGGCAGGACAGAGCCTGCTTGGCACTATCCTTTCCCCGGGTTACCGTCCCCATGTCATGTTCAAGCTGTGTCCCCAGCCCCAACCAGCATGCACATGCACACACTTCAACCAGGCAATTGTTTCTTTTCTTTTTTTTTTTTAAATTTTTTAACGTTTATTTTTGAGAGACAGAGAGACAGAGCGCAAGCGTGGTAGGGAAAGAGAGGCAAGGAGACACAGAATCCGAAGCAGGCTCCAGGTTCTGAGCTGTCAGCACAGAGCCTGACGTGGGCTCGAACTCAGGAGCCATGAGATCATGACCTGAGCCTAAGTCGGACGCTTAACCGACTGAGCCCCCCAGGCGTTCTGATGCACTTTCTGTGAATTGCATCTGTGGCAGTCCATCTGTCAGCACCAGGGCTAGGATGGCAAGCAAGCAGCTGTGCATCCAGGCTGTGAAGAGTTGCCCACCCTGGACGCACCCCCTTTATTTCCTATTCATAAGGACCACTTCTCCATTCACCCGGCTTGGGTCTAGGAAACTCCCCCTTTTCATTTAATGATATTTACGGAACACCTCAAACATAATCTGCTGTGGCTGTGATCGGCTTGGAAGGTGTCCTGGCATTTGTCTAATTTCTCAGGAGCGAGACTTTCTCAGTCGGGCTTCTCAGAATACCAGATGCAACGTGCCAACAGGAAATCACATTCCCACAACCCTTTCCCCGCCCTGGAGTCAGAGTGCGATCCAGGTGGCAAGAGCGTCTGCCTCTAAGTGCTTCTCAGCACACGCGACACAAGAGAAATCTGCCCTGGGTTAATAAGTATATCATAGGCACACAAAACTTAATGTCAACCTCTGATTAAAGACAGTCTCTACTCTTAAGGAGCCGTCTATTTATAGCATCCTAATAAAAGTCAAAAGTCCTAGCTGTAACACCACACACGAGTGTACGGCCGGAGTTACGTTACGCTATTATGCTATCCTGTATTTTCTCCGAAACATCTTTATATTAATTTCCCCACCCAGGGATTTCGATTCCAGTCAATGCTGGGCTGACAGTGTTTCTCCAATGTCCACTGTGATGTCATACGCCTTGTGGATGGACATTATCCGTGCTGTAATTCAAAATGCTCTCAGGGAGCCGGGCACAGAAATCAAACAGACTGGTAATACAGGAAGCAATCAAACAATCTGTTTGTGAAGCCGAGGTTTCATAAGACATTAGCACTGGAAGAGAAGCGAGCTCAGAGACAAACTACCCCAAACTCTCCCTCTGGCGGCTGAAGCGGCCGAGGTTGCCCGTTGTGCATCCACAACCACAGCTCCTGCCTTGTATTCTCATCATAGCCCTCCTGCCGCACAGCCCGCCCTCAGCCTTGGCTGATATGGATGCATAGTGTGTGCAAAGTCCGGCCACTGTCCTTTATGGGCCTCTGGCGACATCCGTGCTGCTATGAAGGCAGTACATTTACCGGAGGTGAAAGAAGATGCAGACAATGGGGAAAGGCACTGGGATTGGGGGCTGACGCCATGGTTCCGGGCTTTACCTCTGCTTCATGAGAGGAAAGTGTATTAACCAGCACGGAGGGACAATTTGTCACGTGTGCTGTCCATGCTGGGAGAGGAAAGGCTACAAATAAATGTCTAGGGCGTGCTTTCTCTTGCTTTAAATGTAGACAAGATCAAGCCTTCAGCATGTGGTCTTAAAATCTCTCCCCCTCCTCATGTCTGACATCTCTTCTTTTCTCCTTCTGTGGTTTTCCTTAACTGACTTAAAACAAGAGACTAAAGAAATGGAACGCTTAGAGGAATAATGAGGTAAGTAGGATTTCTGAACTACTTTTCTTTCTAAATTAATGATACCAAGAAGATCCCAAGTTAAATAATCTCACAAGAACCTAAAGGAAAGTTTTAGCTAGTCCTATACTGATGTACTACCAGTTGGCAACTACCTGAGCCATCTCTCTTTTCAAGGTCAAGTGGAACTGAATGAGCTCAAACCTAACAAATATTCTGCATTCATAACGTCTGAAGGCACTACCAGACTATCCGAAGGACAGAATCAGATTGGTGAAAGTTCACAGCGGGAGAGGTCAGAGATCATCAATGAGGAAGTCATGTGACGTGCCCATGGTCATAGAGGAAGTAGCAAGAATGACTGTGAACTTGGCTTCAGTTAAAGACACTACTCTTTTCCCAAAGTTTTAGCTTCGGATTCACAAAAGAAGTACACTATTAAAATATTTGTTGAAAGAACATTCTCCCCCAAGGCTCTGCCTTTGTGATTCAAAATAACATGGATGGGGTGCCTGGATGGCTCAGCTGGGGAAGTCCAGGTCTTGATCTCATGATCTCATGGTTTGTGAATTTAAGCCCCACATCGGGCTATGTGTGGGCAGCACATGAGCCTGGAGCCTGCTTCAGATTCTGTGCCTCCCTTGCTCTCTGCCCCTCTCCTGCTCATGCTCTGTCTTTCTCTCTTAAAGAGAAAGACATGTTCAAAATAACATGGATGGAATGAATAGGAACTGATATGCAAACTGATGGCCACTCAAATGGCAGTAACTCCTCTCCCCATGGGACACTCAGATCCCTAAGAGATAACCTTCTCATGGTCAGTCTGTCCTAAGGAATATGTCAGCATATGTTCCTCAAAAGCATCTGTATTGCCCTTTGGATGCTGAAGATGGTTTCATTCACAATATCTTGTTTACCTGTATGTCAATTCAATTAGATATTGCAAGGTGCTTAGTGAAAACCATACTCCAGTTGAAGCTGAAAAGCACGGAGATGATGAAGATGCCCATGGCACAGCCCTGTTAGCTAGCCGTGGACATAGGCAGAAGCCTATGCTGTGAAATCCGAGGTCAACAGGTTTCCATCATTGTATCATGTGTAGCTAGAAGCCCTATGGGGCTGCACACCCACTGTGAATCCAGGCAAGTGTGGGTAGCACGTGAGACAGATGGACCGATGTTGTATCTGTATGGAGGCTGTTGGATAAGGAGAACAAGAAATAGTCGCTGACAGGGGCACCTGGGTGGCTCAGTCGGTTGGGCGTCCGACTTCGGCTCAGGTCATGATCTCATGGGTCGTGGGTTCAAGCCCCGCATCGGGCTCTGTGCTGACTGCCAGCTCAGAGCCTGGAGCCTCTTTCAGATTCTGTGTCTCTCTCTCTGACCCTCCTCCTGCTCATGCTGTCTCTCTCTCTCTCTCAGAAATAAATAAAACATTAAAAAAAATTTAAAAAAATAAAAAAAGAAATAGTCGCTGACAGTAAACCTTCCTGGGGTAAGAATGCCACATGGAATGAAGGTCAGTAATTCTTGGACCTTCCCAGCAGCTTGCATTTCATGAAGGATCTGACCCTGAGTAGAGATGTCAAGTGGGAGATGCTGAAGTGGAGCAGAGTAATGCCCATAAAATGGGATAAACACTGGGCGCATCTACCAAGCTGGTCTTGGGGACAGGAATGGGAAGGAATAGTAGATTCATACAGAACATGAGTCCGCCATGTTTTGTGGTCCGAAAAGAGAATTTTTAACACTGAGGAGTGAGGGACACCCTCCACTATCCCTATCTTTGCTTGGCCAGAGAGTGAATGAATGACCAATCACCAACCTTTTTGACATCAAAGAGCAGAAACAGAAGCTGATGAAACATTCCAGAAGGGTGTCTAGAGGCCAGACCATGAACACAGAGTGACGGGGGGGGGGGGCGGGCCGGGAGGCCGGGACCTGAGACTGGAAGGTGTTTAGGAGAACCTTGGTGACACCCCCGGAATATGTAAAGGACACATACACTGCAGGGGTGGACAGGAGATCACGGAGGAAAGTGTTATATGACAGGTAACTTAATGAGTATTCCTGCAGCGTAGCTCAGTATGGCCATGGCCTTGTGGAGTCTGAGTTAGCGTCTCTTCTAAATAGACTGTTTTAAACAATGGCTTCACCAAAGCCTTTCGCATTCTCTCTCTCTCATTCCTAAATCGAGTTCACTGTGAAACATGTTAATTAAAAAGCTGTTGTCTGAAACTTTTTCCTTCACCAAATGGGTGCCCCTGAAGATGAAGAGGAGGAATATGATGATGGCAATAAAAGTTAGCGATAACTCAGGAGTCCTCATCAGACAGGCTTTGTTGAAGATCATGGGGTGTATTTTGTCACTTAACTGTTATCATATCCTTTATGATTTCGATGCAAAAAAAAAATGACCATAATGCGGGAAAACAACTTGTCCAAATTCACACAGCTTGTAGGTAGCTGAAGTAGAACTTGAACCCATGCATGTCTAGTTCCAACACCTAGTTCTCACCTTGGCCTCCAGCAGAGTGCCTGGCACACAGTAGGTGATTAATAAATACTGGTGACGGAACAAAGGAAGTGGCCACAACAATACAGGGGTTCTAACCCGACAGCAACCGAATGGCCAGGTGAGCTCCATTCTTCACCGAAATTGGTTAAATATACCTCCGTCATTTAACACAAATAGAAACAGTCATTATCATCGAACAATGTCACCGGATCGATACTTTCTGCTAAGGAATAAATGACTCTGACTTGCTTGTGACATTTATTTTCCAAAATGAACTCCACGTGGCCCCGACATTTACAAACCAGCAGGAGGTGGGTCCCTGGAAAAGTTGCTTGTTCTACAGAATTGTGTGTGCTTCTGCCTTTTTTTTGCAAAGCACATCAATAATAAAAGCAAAAAAAAAAAAACCACCAACAAAAAAAACCCCACATGATAATTGTCACTGTTTTTGCGCACCTACTTTTTGAGCCTGATGAAGAATCTGAAGTTTATGTAATTTACAAAGCTGGTTTATGGAGGTCGAAGGTTGTTCTGAGACCATTTTAAGAGCTTTTAGACATGCTGGCCCTTCTTGGCTGCTCCACCTCACATACCTTGGTCTGTGGTTTTTAAACAACTGCCAATCTTGCACACGTTCCACACAATTGTTACCCCCACTGGCCTTCTGTGGGGGCTGCGCCTGGGCTGACACTATGGTGTTGGATGAGGAGAAGCTAAAACAAGGCACAGGTTCAAGTTGGCTGTAAAGCACGTTTTTAGCATCTGAACATCACCTTGCGAGAACTGAGCTTGGTTCCTGGTCTCTGGCTGCTGAGGACAGATGTCAAATCACCAACAATGTCAAATCTTGAAACCTGTATGAAGAGCTTTTTTTTTTTTTAAATGTTTACTTATTTATTTTGAGATAGAAAAGGAGCAGAAAGAGGGGGGAGAGAGACTCCCAAGCAGGCTCCATGCCGTCAGCACTGCCCTGACTTGGGGTGCGATCCCACGAACTGTGAGATCGTGACCTGAGCCGAAACAAAGAGTCGGAGGCTTAACCCACTGATCCAGCCAGGCGCCCTGTGTATGAAGAGCTTTAACTGAATGGTGTCTATGAAGTAGAGGATGACCTTGGGGTGGGCGTGGGGGGAGCTGGGTTCTGGTATCACTTCAGCCTCTTATTTGCTGTGACCTCGGGCAAGTCACAACCTCTAGCTACCTTCCTTACCCCTTATTACTACTTTCAACTTTGAAATATGGGACTCCGCTTTGACTTAATTGAGGTCTCTTCCCCAAAGGAATTTATAATCTAGTTGATGATAGAAGACTTACTGTCATCAGCCGATTAGACAATCAAACAAGTGCTGAAAGTCTTTTCATGCAGGAGAACCCGAGATGACCTCTGAAGAACAAATGTGACGCACAAAGGTGAGGCGTGAGAGGACATTCCTCGCTGATGCCCGTATGGGATTTCTGACTAAGGCTCACTTCATAGCCTCCATCAGGCTTTTTCTGAGGTAGCTATGTTTTGGAGATTATGATTCAACCAGTGGTTTGTCTAAACCTGTGTCAAAGGGATGCCTTCTAACCTATCATTCTCCACTCTGAGCCAAGTTCATATGCACACCACTCAAGTACATAAAGCCCAAATACAATGCAACTCTACAGTGCAATCCTTTGTTTTACTAAATTATTCGTTATTTTCTCAAGGCTTCAACATGAGTTCCCTTTAAATTGGGACCCTCCAGTGAGTGACAAGCATACTAAGAGTTGCCTAGATCGAGGTCATACGCGGCATTGGTAGAAGAAAGCATGTCTGAGTTAAGGGTCTTCTCAGTGTAACTGTCCTTTTCTTGGGTGAGAATGGCCAGTGCTAGAGAAGGAAGATACCGGGGCACCGGGGTGGGTCAGTTGGTTAAACGTCCGGCTTCAGCTCACTCAGGTCATGATCTCACAGTTCGTGGGTTCGAGCCCTGTGTCGGGTTCTGGGCTCACAGCCAGCTCAGAGCCTGGAGACTGTTTCTGATTCTGCATCTCCCTCTCTCTCTGACCCTCCCCTGATCACGCTGTCTCTCTCTCTCTCTCTTAGAAATAAATAAAACATTAAAAAAAATGTTTTTAAATAAAGAAGGAACATACTTAGAAGATAAAAGCCTAGAAGCTGCTTGTTGATATTAGTTACGGTCTCTTCTCCTGAAGAAAATGATGTAGATGGTGCATAGCCAAAAATAATTATACATAAATAATTTTCGTGTCTTATGGACTCTGTGGTCTGGCTCTCCCTATTAATGTTCCTCATACTACATGTTCCTTTAATGCTGATATTGAATGAAAGTCAACGACAGAGTAAGCAGGCAAACTGTGGAAGATTCCGGGCCCTCTTCAGAGGCGATGGTGCTCCCTGAAAGCCTGATGCTGCGGTTGTTGCTGCGATCTGCAGAAATTTTACCCACAGTCGAGCTCGCACGGACCTGCTATTTTCCCAGGAAGGCGGCAGGAGTCTAGCATCAGTGTTCAAGACATCGGCAGAGGGGAAGGGGGTATGGATGGGAGGAAAGAGAGATGGTAGCCGATATGAAGACCACTGATGAGGTTCAAGGTGACAAATCACCTGCCTGTGACTGACTAGTAGAGAGATGAATGCCATCGCGTGGTAAGGATGCTGCTGGCTCACAGCGTGAAGGAGGCCAGCCTGAGTTCCCTGTCATGCCATGTCCCAGCTTGGATACGGCACATGCTTTTCTCTGTGATTTCTCCACCCACTTAAGTCCAGTATCTCCTTATTCATAATGTATGATACAATTTGTCCTTGTGTTTCTATGTCTTGTTCATTTATGTCTTGTCTCCCTGAGTGCACTATCAGCCTTCTAGAGCCAAACTTGTATACTTTCATTCGTTTCCGTATCTCCTAGGATCTTGCACCGGGGAGATAATAAATGTTAGCTGCATACATAACTAAATGCATGAAATACAGGTTTGCTAAAATCAAGGCAGTAAAAGTACTGTTGGATCCTGTATGCAGATTCTCACATTTGATCATCTGCTGAGGTTAATAGTAATGTTGATTCCTTGAAGTGGGAACTATGGAATACAAAACTCGGCCAATGACAGAAAACTCTTAAAAGGCCTCTCCTTCTGCTCTTCATGCTTCTAGGCATCCGGACCGGATGCAACATCCAAAGACTCAAAGTTAGGAGATCTTGTTTGAAACAAGTCAGAGACACTATTACGATTAGTACACTGCCTCAGGCAGCCCCCGCGTATCCTTATTTCTGAAGGGTTTACTAATACTGCAGCCCATTCCGCCTTATTTCAGAAGCCCATCAGAGCACTGTAACTAGACTGCACGCACTCCTTCTCTGCCCAGATTTATACTACTTTAAATGTCCCTTTCCAAAAACAAAACAACAAAATAAAACTCCACCAAGTAGCTAAACTATATTCAAATATCCATAGAATTCTATCCATGGCAACAGTCTCAGGCTTTCAGAAATTTAATTTCCAGGGGCCCCACCTCAATGGACAATAGAAGAAAATGGGCCTCACTGTCACAAACTTCAGCACCTCTCAAGGAACTAATTAAATCTCCTAGGATGCCCTCACCCACACCCTAAGAAATCTGAGGGGTGTGCAAAATCCAAACCCAATTCAACACCATCACAACAAAAGCCCTTTACTTATACAAAGCCTCATCTTGGATTTCTTTGTCTCTTTCGCCCTACAGAGTAGTAAATTTTCAAATTCCCCAAAGGTCATGAGTTTGGCAATGGAACAATGGCATCCCAGGAGGGAGTGCCTGGGTGAGGGACTTTGCTGCCCTCTGGGCCACATGGCGGGGCTGTTGTCTCTCTTGGGAACTATAGGCGTCCTCAAAGTGGATGAACGCTGGTCACGGCGCGGGGAGACTCAGTCTCGGGGTGGTGGTGAATGCTGGGTATGTGCCACGTAGGTGGGGAAGCACAGGACCAGACCTTCTGGCATCGAGGTCTTCCCCCGTGGCGATTGTCCGGGAAGGAAAGTCCTAACCATCCTCCACCGTTAGGGTAATGGGGTTTCTTTCCATTCCGAAGAGGAAAGGAGTCATCTCAACTTGCCCCACCCCAAACGGCTTGGAAATGAACGAGGAAGGGAAACAGTCCTTACTGAACACTTTGTTTCAATGTGCCAAATACTATGCTGCATGTTTTACATCTAATCTGCACACAGACCTACAGAGTAGGAATGATTACCGCCTTTCAAGACAAAATGAAGCTGCAAAAAACTTCCTCAAAATGGCATAGCTAGTATGTCATGGATGCAGCATTCAAACCCAGGCCTGTCTGGTTCTTAAATCCATGTTCTTACCTTATACCACATCATGTTTCTTTCTTTTTAAAAATTTTTTAACATTTGTTTATTTTTGAGAGACAGAGCATGAGTGGAGGAATGGCAGAGAGAGGAGATACAGAATCCAAAGCAGTCTCCAGGCTCTGAGCAAATGTGCAGCACAGAGCCGGACGTGGGGCTCGAACCCACGAACCATGAGATCATGACCTGAGCCAAAGTCAGATGCTTTACTGACTGAGTCACCCAGGCGCCCCACCATGTTATGTTTCAAAAGGAAAAGACTGGTTGGTTTTTAGGTACATTTTAGCTGGTATATTTTAGCTATAAAAATATAGTTTGTCCATTTTGTAGGAGGAAAAGATTCATGACTCATCCTTTTTGTCACAGGCTGGGACTTAACATTCACTTAATCTGAGGGTACCCCTTTTGTCCTGTGAGCTCATGGCCGTACCATGAGAGTCCAGTAAGAAGAGAAGCCTTGCTAGTGGTTAGATCATATGCAACGAACGTTTAAGGGATGGCTGAGTGAGTGTGAATCCGGGGGTGAGAGAATAAATTAAGAATGAATGAAACTTACAAGTCCATTCCAGGGCTAACTTGGCATCCTTGGCCTCATGAAAGCAATGTATCTTTCTTTTTTAAAAAATTTTTTTAATGTTTATTTAAGTTTTTAAAATTTTTATTTATTTTTGAGAGAGAGACGGAGCATGAGCAGGGGAGGGGCGGAGAGAGAGGGAGACACAGAATTCGAAGCAGGCTCCAGGCTCTGAGCTGTCAGCACAGAGCCCGATGCAGGGCTTGAACTCATGAAATGCAAGATCGTGACCTGAATGATGCTGAAGTCCGATGCTTAACCGACTAGACCACCCACGTGCCCCCTGAAAGCATCTTAATCACAATTTTTCTTCCTTATCCATGTGATGTGACATGGAGAAAAAGCCTGTGTGTGTGATGGTGGTCTGGGTTTCTTCACTGACACGGAGCCCACCTGACATAATGCAGACTTGTACGAGCTACTGAACTTATTAGTCTGTGGCCAAGATTGCATCTGGAGCGATATTAAAGAGGCGGCCCTTGGGGCAAACTTTACATTCCTATACGCAATCTCAAAGTGAAACACCCCCTCAAAGTCAGAAAGGAAGGAAAATCACACATTGTTTCAGCTTGCATCTTTTTTTTTTTTTAATACGATGATTATTTATAGAAGAGATGCTTCTTGTCAGGGGTAAAAATTGAACTGCTTTCCGTAGCCTAAAAGGAGCTAATTAAAATGTGACCAGGCAGAGATTACATACTCAGAGGTGTCCCAAAGGCCCCTGGATTCGCTCGGCACAGATAGTCTCACTCCCTGCTGACGCTTGTACGAGGTGTTAGATACTTGATACGGAAGTGATTTCCACCCTTCTCTCTCTCTCTCTCTCTCTCTCACTGTTTGGGGAATCCTGGTCAGTTCCTAGGCTGACCGTGGACTACATGAGGTGGGGAGACAGACACATCTAGCCAACTGAACTATGAGAACGTGAGGTCACAGTGCTCACAGTGCTTATCGGTCCCTGTGAAAATCCATCCAACCCGTGTCGGTATGATCCCATGTGCCTGAGCCATGGCCCTCACTCTCTCCACTCAGAATTCACTTCAAGCTATTATAAGGAAGCCAAAGATAAAACAGCTTCTGCATAATGAAACACTAATCCCCGGAGTGTGACGCCCACGACACAAATGAATGCTAGACAGAAGATAACCAAATGTCTAGACTTATTCATAGTTCAGACTGGCATTCATGACCGCCTCGGCTTATACACCATAAACCAGTTTAAAAACACACAACGGAAAAACAACAACAAGGGGCTAAACCCAGCAGCACCTCTGGATTTGGGTTCGTTCGTACTTATTTATCTATCCAAATACAGGAACGCCTTCTAAAGCTGATACCAGCTTCCTGAAATAATATGCAGTTGGAAGCCTCTGGAAGAGACGATGACCTTTGTTCTTTCTTTTCATAAATAGACTGGTAGACTGGAATATTTCCTAACAAGCCCTCCACCCCCCTCTTTTTTTCCTGGCTCTTGAAAATTAAGTTAAGAAGATTGCACGATTTAAAGGATCTGTGGATTTGTGTTCAGGACAATGGACTGAAAGTCTGGCTCTCTGGATTCTAGAATGATAATGTCAGCTATAATTGGCTGAGTATATTATATCTCAGGCATTACACCAGGAGCCCAGAACGTGACCTCATTTCATTTTATAACAGCTCTCTAAAGTACCCATTCTCCCACCTAGGATACCAACTGTGTCCTGGCAAATTGCCTTATGCCTTGGTTTCTCCAACAGAAATAATAATTTTTAAAACAGGAAGGCTTAAATAAACTAAAACGATGGCCAATTAATTGATATTAAGCAGCGAGACAACAGTTGCTATCTGTGTATATAATTCTAATATACTAATATAAGTGATTCATTTTTCTTTTATGGCTTTGTCAAGATATCTCTTAAAACATAATTTCTAATAAAAGTAAGAACAGAATCCAAATTCCTCAGATCACTACAGCAGAAATTAGATACTGCTATGGAAGGCCTTATTCATTTGTATCCCAATGGAATGTACTGATTCCTGCNNGGGGGGGGGGGGGGGGCTTTAACATATACACTTCATTATGCAGCAGAAAGAGGGACCTATGAGTGACTCCTGCCCAAGTCTCCAGTCCCCTACTCCATGGAGCCTTGGGAAAGAGCTGGGCTACCGCATGACAACTTTGATGCACCTCTGCCTGTTTAATGAGGATGAGGTAAGTTCAGTAACATTTTTCTTAATGGAAACAAAACAAAACCTTAGTAACTGCCCAAAGAAATGTTCAAACCTTATCTGTTCTGTTGTTATCTAGAGCTTTTGTTTCTGGAACAAAATGGATTCTGAGAGTCCCCTCCCCTCTTATCTCTTCTAGAAGCAAGAATTCTCTAAAGGCTGGACAGAGAGCAAGGGAAATTTTTGAATCATATTTTTTCCCTTCCCCTCAAGTGAGCACAAGGAGAATCATGCACAGTGAGGGGAAACACGGCCAGCACCCAAGTCAGCAATGTAAACAGGATGGTAGGTAAAATGTTTAATTTAGCTACAAGAAAGAATATCAAGTTTTCCTGGTCATCCATTTTGCCTGTGATAAATGGTCATTATCTAGTTCCTGTAGAGTAGGGTGTATGGATTGAGAAACAAAATTTTGTCCATAACTTATATGGCTGTGAGTACCTGACGTAACACAACTTCTTTTCTTAGAAGGATCCCGTAATTGAGATCGAATTAAGGTAAAATGAGTTCCACCTAGAACAATCTAAATAGAGAGATTTTACTGGCCTATAACTAATGTCACAGTACACATCTACTTTCCTCTGTACCCTCTCTCTGTGTGGCCTTTGACAGACAAAGCTTTTGCTATAACCATGGATTATACAACAGGGTAACCTGTAAGCTATAAGAGGAATGACTACATTACAGGGTTGTTGTGGGGCTTTAATGAGACGATGCATGAGAAGCACTTAGAATAAGCCTGCTACACCTTAAGTATTTCATAAATGCCAACGATGGTTCTTATTTCTCTCAGGATGTAGAATTCTATTTAACAGAGAGATGTTTTCGAAAGGCCTCTCCAACACACTAAGTTTTAAAATAATCTCATTGCATACAACATCTCAGACCCCTCTGAAGCCCATCCCATTTTCAACCTATTTCTTTCGTGGTTCCTATCTCTTTCTCCTTGTGTTATGGCTATGTCTGCCTTCCTCCAGGAGACCTTTAGTTTTTGGAAAGCAGAAACCCTACCTCATTTATCATCATATACTCCGTAGAACGTGGCTTAGCCCCTTGCATAGTATAGACTTTGAACAAGTTTTGATTGACTAAACAAATGAATACATGAGGGAACAAATAAATGTATGTTGGAACAAATCTGATAGACACCTACCCTGCCGATATTCTAATCTTTCTATCAAGTTCCCCTAAAATGAACATATAGTGGGGTGCCTGGGTGGCTTAGTCGGTTGAGCGTCCGACTTTCGCTTGGGTCATGATCTCACGGTTCGTGGGTTCAAGCCCCGCATCGGGCTCTGTGCTGACTGCCAGCTCAGAGCCTGGAGCCTATTTCAGAGTCTGTGTCTCCCTCTCTCTCTGACCCTCCCCTGCTCACGCTGTCTCTCTCTCTCCTAGAAATAAATAAAAACATTAAAAAAAAACTTAAAAAAAATGAACATATAGTGTTCCTTTCATAAGTCCAAAATGGTTAACTCTCTAGAATAAACTAAAAAAACAAAACAAAACAGGTTGACTGTTAAAAGGAAAACATCCATCCTATCTTGGCTGAATTGATACTAATACTGGTGGTCCCATCTGCAGTTTGGTTCATAGATAACATTTCTGGGACTTTTGGAAGATTTTTGTCACAAAGGCAAGACAAACACCAATCATTTCTAAGCCACAATCCTCAAGGGAAATCAGAATGATAAAGCATTTGATTATACATCTCTTCAATAAACAAAAGGAGTTACAACTTTTTTAATGGCCTTTCTTATTTTTCAGTTTATGAGTACTACACGTAGCTACCAAACAATTGATACCATGAAGAACAAAGCCATGACTCTGCCCCAAAGAAGGCTAATCATACATTATCAACATCTTACACTTATAGGATATTACCACTCCGTACAACCGTACACTGAGATCTAAGTCTAATAAAAAAGCAGATGTTCAGCAGAACAATATAATCAAACTCCTTACAACGTTATTGAACGGTACACTGGCAATGGTGATCAATTCAAGGCAAATTATATTCAGTAACAATTTATACAAATGTGTACTTTTTGACAACTTACAGACTGTTGCAGACGGACAGGACTACATAAATCTAGCATGGAATAATGATTTGCAGCAACCGGTTGGGGACTTCTAAATTTTATCTCGTTATCAAGAAGAGACAAGTGTGAGCAAAATGGGACATCTATGTTTAGAATATGATTCTCTAGTTTCCACCTGCTCCTACCCTAATTCATCCTTTAAGACTTGGTTCAAAAATCAACTTCTCAGAAGCCCTTTATGTCAATTCCATCTTTAACCTCAATGCTCTTCAGGTTAAAAACTACATGAAGGAAGGAAGGAAGGAAGGAAGGAAGGAAGGAAGGAAGGAAGGAAGGAAGGAAGGAAAAGATGGAGAAGTGAGCTAAGGTGATTAATGGGACTATACGCTGAATTGTTCTGGTTCAGCAAAAGACTCAGAACTGAATACTGTAACAGAGCTATGAAAAGATATTTGGCACATAAAAGGTGCTCAAGTGTTCATTAAATGGAAGAATTAATGGAGAATTCTTCCTGTTCAACTGTTTATGTCTAGAAGATGCAATTTCTCAAATTGTTTTCATTGTCAAAGTAGATATTGTTCCCTTGTGCTATTATCTGCTTCCTCTAAACTATGAATCCCTGGATCCTTGTAAAAAGTTTTTGTTTTTGTACAGAAATGGATTTTTTTTTGGCCATAAGAAGCAGTCGTTCTTTCCCCAGGCACATGAACCACCCACTCCCACCCCTGAAAAAGCACAGTGGCTTTCAGAAATGCTTGGCCTTTGGAATAAAGTAGAACGTGCAGAAATCCACTGTGATACATGACATGGCATAAGTCAAATCAAAGAAGAAACAAACAGAGAAGCATGGATTGCTCGTGAGATTCGGACAGCTCGACCATGTGATGCTCAGAATAAAATTGTAGGTACTCATAGTAACGATCTTGTGTCAAGGATATAATAAATTTCTATCGGTTCCTTAGACACAGAGAATTAGTTTGATGTGGACCGAAGTCATGGTATGGAGTTTTGGCCGCATGTTGTTATTTCAGGACATTCCGGGGCGGGAGGGGGGGGGTGGAATTTACCACACGGCAGCTGTGTGGGAACCTCATGCTTGCCTCCAGCCTGGGACTTTATTTCTGATATGCCCACAGATGATTCACTGGGTAGCCCTCGCTGGACCAGCTCCTCCATTTACCAGCTGTGATTTTGTTTAAGTTATGCCACTTCCCACCCAAAGTGCCTGCTTCCTCTTCTATTGAATGAAGATAATAAGAGTACATATGCCTCACAATTGTCATGAGATTCTGATGAGCTGGTGCACACAGCTATTTCAGTGTGGCTCTTGGCACATAAGGATATGCCAATAAATGTTATCTATTACAATCATCATTGTAATTTGTAACCAAGCCGAGTCTTATGAGCATTCTATTACCATCCACGCATTTGCCTATTCGTTATCCAATTTTTGTAAGTATATTTTATGTTTTTAAAAGTAATATTCAGAATGAATGTTTGAAGATGCCCACATGACTTGTCATTAAAAGGACTCTGTTCCTCCCTTGTCGGGTGCTTGTGCTGTGGACGTGGGGTGCCATGCTCAGAAGGTGTGAGGCCATGGCTGGACCACATTCCATGCTCTCCCTTAAAGAAATCAGCAAACAGGAGCGCCTGGGTGGCTCAGTCAGTTGAGTGTCCGACCTCAGCTCAGGTCATGGTTTCACGGTTCGTAAATTCAAGCCCCAAATGGGGTTCTGTGCTGACAGCTCAGAGCCTGGAGCCTGCTTTGGATTCTGTGTTTCCGTCTCTCTCTGCCCCTCCCCTGCTTGTGCGTGCGCGCTCTCTCTCTAAAAATAAATAAATATTAAAAAAAAAAGAAATCAGTAAATATGACCACAAAGGGTGCAAGGAGAGCCTTGAGGAGAAAGGGATATGGGGGAAACACGGCTGGATGTGTGTGTTGTACAGCTGGCAGTGTCTACCGCTGAGGTCCAAGGAGCAAGCGAGGTTAGGCTGGGAGGGAAAACGAGCCAGAGACGCAGTGGAAGGAATCTTGGGGCTTTCTGCCAACATCTGGCGAAGTCCACATCTCCCCTTGGATCCCCTCCCACTCCCAGCAGAGGGCAGTGGAAAGGTGCAAGGGGGATATTCAACCAGCAAGCACGGCTCATCCTGTTGTCTATGGTGCTTTGAAAGAGTGAGCCCTCATTCTTTGACCTCGTTGGCCATGATCAGGGGGCATTTAGTTCCGGTGCAGAGAGATCTAAGGACCCAGGATGGTTTGGGGGGACGGCACCTTTGATACAACATACATACACGTACCACACTGCTGCCTTGGAAGATACAGCCCGCAAATATCCTGCTGCCACGTAGGAGCGGCCTTAAAATGATAGAAAGCCACACGCTAATGCCAATTATGTAAATCCCCACAAAATAACGTGAACCAAAGGGAAATTACAACGGCGCCGACGTTCCCCATAAACACGGAGTTGGAGTGTTCTGTGCTGAAATTTCCTTCTGTGGTATGAAGGTGGCCACTGATAACGGTGGTATGACTTTTGCCGTCTCTGGGGACCTTCAAACAAATGAGCTATTTTGTAAGCCAGTCCCAGAATGCCAGCTTCCTAAATACATATTAAAACGCATTTACTATATGCATCACCCAAGAGGTTGAGGATGGGGAAGGGGAATGATTCTAAACATAGGCATGCTTTTATTTAACAACAGCTGAGCTATTAGACTGATATGGGGTCCAGTTGATGCTTGGACAATGTGGGTCTAGGGGCACCAACCCCACGCCACCCCACCATTGAAAATCCACACGTAACTTTCACTCCCCCCAAATTTAACTACAAAGAGCTTACTGTGGACCGGATGGAAGCTTTACTGATAACAGTCAATTAACGTATATTTCATAGGTATTGTATGTACTATCTACTGTATTCCAACAGTAAAGTTAGCTAGAGAAAAGCAAATGTTATTAAGAAAAGCATAAGGAAGAGAAAATACACTTTGAGTGCTACACTGTATTAACTGAAGAAAATTCAGGTATAAGTGGACCCATGTGGTTCAAGGGGCAACTATATTGGGAAGACTGTCCTAGACACTGTGCCGGTGTGCTGAGTAAGTCTACACAGCGTGCATACAGGCGGACAGCCATAAATGATCTTGTTACTCTGCCCCAAAGAGAGAAAACTCAGACCCAAACAATCCACAGTGAGTGGTACCCTGGAGCGGACTAATTTGTATTCACTGTGACAGGTCTTTATTCTCAGACCTTAAGTAATTATTAGAAAGTGAGAAAACAGACATTACTTTTGGGAAGCTGGGACATGGCTTTATATTCTAAGTTGCCACCACACAGAATGACCCATAAAAATAACGTGGAAGGCTATTACCTTACAACCAGAGCATATAAAATCTAACAGTTACAGGCTATGTCCCCGTCATGTGTATTTTAATTAAAGCTTTAAACTGGTAGGAGACAAAAACTGAAAACATGTACATAACCCATCTAATTTTGCATAATTTCTTGTTAGCTGCATAGCTGCCTGTCACCCTGTCTGACCCCGATTTACATGTGATGTGTGCGCATTTCCCGGCTGGGGGCGTAAAAACCACTTTCACTGGGTACGATTACTACGATTCCTTCTCATGTACGTGTGAAACCAGAAGGTTCCCAGCTGGAATTCAGGGGAAGCACATTAGGAGAGGGGGCCATTTGGGATTTATTTACGAGGCTCATCCAATTCAAGTGGCCAGGGGAACGTGAGCTTTCCTTGTTGCTCCTGGCCTTCTTGTTGTAGATTTGTATCTAATATGGTGGGGAAGGAGATCGGTTCACATGCCCTGAAGGGCGACATTAGTCATACCCAAACTAGGACCGCACACATCACCCACATATCTACCGGTGGGGTCATTTTAACATTAGCAAGGGCATAGCAGGAAAAAAAAAAGAAAAAAAATCATTTACTGCACTAACAGTTACATTTGCCTGCCCCTCCTGGGATAAACCAGGACTAAAATATGTAAATTTTATTTTATTTTTTATTATTTTTTAAAATAAATTTTTTTAACATTTATTTATTTTTGAGACAGAGAGGGACAGAACGTGAGCAGGGGAGGGGCGGAGAGAGTGGGAGACACAGAATCTGAAGGAGGCTCCAGGCTCTGAGCTGTCAGCACAGAGCCCGATGCGGGGCTTGAATCCATGAATCATGGGATCATGACCTGAGCTGAAGTCAGGTGCTTCACTGACAGAGCCACCCAGGTGCCCTAAAATTCATTTTTAATGAAGGGATGTTTTAGTGATAGGGCTGGGGAATGGAGAGAATCCTCACACACCAATCTCTGAATGTAACATTTCATTTGTTAATCGACAAGCCTGAAAACTGAAGATGCTATCTCTGATCTGTTACCGTTCAAATATGATCTCAACTCCAAGGTAATTTCTCCTACAAGCCAAATCAGAACTACAGGTTCAAATGAAGACAGGCAAGAGGAACATGAGTGTGTGTGTGTGTGCGCGTACGCGCGTGTGCACACGCGTGCAAGTGTGTAGGGGTGGGCTGTGTACACAACTGCTCATTCATTTGCAACCATCCACACAGCTCATCTGGATAATCACAGTTGACTTTTCAGCCTTGTTGGGAGCCTGACTGTAGTGACCATCCCTCTCTATCTGACCCTGGTGGCACTGGCCAACCTTGCCTATTCAGTATCGATATGGAGTTGACTTATTTCTAGGCTTTGCCCATTATTCCAGGCACAGGGACACACCAGCTCATGCCCCACAACCAACAGGTTATTCCATGGTGAATAAACTGGAATCCTCCATGTTGTCCTTACCTACTGCCCCAGTTAGAAGGGTGGTCACAGGATGTTGGTGGAAGCCTCTGAAGGATCTCCCTGGGTACGGCTTTGTGAAAGAGAGAATCAGCTAGGATCTCTGAACGGATTAGGAGTCAAGGTGAAGAGAAGAGAGACATGTTGTAAAGGCGGTAGGAGTGTGGATGCTCCATGACTCCCTTAAGGAGCCATTCAGAACCTTCAAGAGGATTCCTGAACTGGAGCAGCCCCACTGTTGGTGCTACGTCTCCTCTGAGGACCTTCCGGGACCGTGTGATGGGGCCAGGTCTGGGCTGGTGGCTCCCCGTTATGCTGTGCACCCAGGGCCTCCTATGAATGCGGATTTCCGGATGCATCTGCAGACGCCAAGACTGTGCCCATTACACATAAAAGTAATCACCCCAACGCAGAACAATATCCTCACTATCGCCTTTCTTCACCTAAAATGCTGCAAAGCACTAGATCTCCTAATTCTTTCATATTTCAAAGATGCTTGATTTCAGGGTTCCAGGGACCAGAGCCAAACCAAATACCCCCAAGTTCTTGCTGTCTTAGGACCTCTCCATACCTGCAAACTTCACCTTCAGGGAAAAGGAGAGCCCACTTTGCCTCACTGGGCCAACTGCTCACCAAAAGTGACCCAAAAAGGACCTTCATTCCTTACTCAACTGTGTCTGTTCAAAATGCCTTTTTGTACAGCAGCATTTTAACAGTGTCTACTCCTTAACTTACTGTCTAGAAATGTTCCAAACATATCACAGTAGACAAAGTCAAGTTCTACGTCCAGCTTACCCGGTGGTGAACCACAGAGAAGTATAATTCATACTCCTTAGATGCTGAAGATTCTCCATACCTTCTTATGAATCCTGCAGATTTTTCTTTCTCCTTCCAAAGAGCAGATTTCAGATGTTTTTACAAAACCTTTCCTTGTAAAACGGGTCCCTAAAGCTTGAGCATGGACATTTCGCTTGTAAATCCCAAGAGTTTATTAGTAGATTTACTTTTTGGTTCTCACGCTATCCATCCTACTTGTGTTACTCACTTTTCAAAGTTTAGGAATGCGAAGTCATGTGGGAGAGGTGTCAGGACTGAGACACTGGTCCCCCCCCCCCAAGTGCCCAACACGTGCTCCCTTGTACAACCACAAACATGGCGGCAATGTCACGGGGGTGGCCCACGTGCCATAACCTGCTTGCCAGTGAGTGATGGCCCCATGTTCCAGAATGAAGGGAGAGTGTTCACCATTTCAGCATGGTGACATTACAGTCAGATTTCCAAGCTAGCCTCAGATGCTCACAGACCACTACTAACCACGGTCTGCCGCAAGCATATGGGGAAAGACAGGCTGGAGCAGATCACAAGGGAAGACTCAATGGCATATTTGCCTACAACGCTGCTACAGTAGCATAGCTTAGAGAGAGTGAGAGGCAAGGCGTTCATCCGCTAGTTCATTCTGGAAGGAGGATCATTTTGGGGGAAATCTGCAAAACCTTGTGAGGACAGAAGGCAACATTGCTTTCAAGTCATGAGTAATGAGCCGTTTGGTGGGAAGGAAGTTGATTCTGTCATTCATTCTGACAGGGCTTCAGAGAAAAGGAGGAAGGCTGGGGCTGGGGGGCGGTTGGGGG
>NW_027530974.1:14537815-14562024 GCF_008692635.1 Crocuta crocuta
GAGAGGACAGAAGGGTGAAGCCAGCCAGGCAAGTGAGAATGAGAAATTGCAATTATGGACCTTATGGAGAAGCTGCTGGTAAGCCACCCTGGCCAAAGGAAAATGTTGATTGGACCCGTTTCGGAGGGAAACAGACAGGCCTTCTGGAAGCAGATGGATGACAAATCTCTGGGAGGAGGCTGTGTTGTTCATGTGTGAAATGGTCTTCGCCAAAGAGTAAAAGTGCCAAGCCATGTATGTAAGCAGGAGCCACCTGGCCTTCGTGTGGTGGTGGGGTGTGTGTGTGTGTGTGTGTGTGTGTGTGTGTGTGTGCGTGCGCTCGTGTGTGTGTGGTTAGGATGGCAAGACTTTGGCAACGAAATCTCTAGCTGAAACTCCAGACCATTAAACCAAGTGGGTCTTCATTTGTGTATCTCTCTCACTCTTTCTTTCTCCTTTAAAAAAACTTTTTTAATGTTTATTTATTTGAGAGAGAGAGAGAGAGAAAGAGAGAGAGAGAGAAAACAGGTCGGGGAGGGGCAGAGAGAGAGGGAGACACAGAATCCGAAGCAGGCTCCAGGCTCTGAGCTGTCAGCACAGAGCCCGACGTGGGGCTTGAAATCATGAACTGTGAGATCATGATCTGAGATGAAGCTGGACATTCAACCAACTGAGCCATTCAGGCGCCCCTTTCTCCTTTTTTTCGTTCTGGTTTCCCTCTCCCTCCACCCAGCACTCTCTTCTTGCTTAAACCCTTCCCCACTTCTGCAAGTATCTTGTCTCATGAAACCATTACATTAAGAAAAAACCCAACAGTAAAAAATCCAATTCAAGGCAGGATTCAGATTGAGGAGAAATAATCTGCCAGCAAAGGACAGAGTCAGAACCAGCCCCTCAGAACATCCTCACCTGAAGCCCCCTCCCGGCCCCCACAGAGTCTATCCTCCTGGATGGGGTTTACTGGGTGCAGGGGTGGGGAGGCAGGAAGAATGCAGGGGATTTTGGTAGCAGTGGATGGTCCAGGTCCAGAGGTGGCCCCTGATGGGGGCCATGTCCTCTCCAGGGCAGATATGATAGATGTTCCTCTCCAGCGTTTCTCTATCTCAGCGCTACTGACATTTTCTACTGGCTAATTCTACTAGGGTGGGGGGGTCTGCCCTGTGCATGATGGAGGTCATGGGCGGTGAACTCAGAATCACTGAAATAAGCTTTATGGAGGGTGAGCTGGTTTCAGGGGAGGGAAACTACTCTCTTGTTTCTTGCATGAAGGTTAAACACACACACACACACACACACACACACACAGCACTCAAAAACACACTCTCACACATTCAATATTATTAAAAAGGCTCTAAGCAAAGGTCGCCCTCTGTTCTGATTTTTTTCGTATGCTCTTCTACCTGATTTGCTGTGAATGCATCTAAAGCTTGAGCCAGAGCATCGAGGGCTCCATTTTTCAAGTGACCTTAACTGCCTCCGGGGTTTAGGGCATTAAGCCCCAGAAGCTTGGATGGGAACATTCAGGCAGGATACAACTCCCGTTCTTTCATTCAGCTTCTGCAAAATAATGCTGCATACATATGCATGCCTTATAATCGGGCTCTGCTAACTGTCTGCACCCAAAAGAGAAAGCAGACACATGAAGATGATTGGAAATGTATTCCACGGGGCTCTGAGGTTGTTTTGAAAGACTCTTGATTCCTCACAGATTTTCAGCGACTAGAGGGATGGGGCTGTAGGAGTGGAGGTTTGCGGCGCTCTGAATTATTTAGCTGACTCAAAGGAACAGATTTCACGTTGCTCAATGTACCTGATACTGACATTGCTGTTTATGGATCGGGTCTTTTCTATGTGTAACGTACAGTGAGAGCATGCGAGCGTAGACAAGACACGGCCCATCCCCTCCCTCCCCGCCCCCCGGTATGCAGGGACTACCAATAGCTAATATCTCTTAAGTGCTTATGCACCATTGTAAGAGCTTGGCTTTCATTCAAGCCACACAACAAGTTTGTGAGGTAGCTATTCTTCAGCCACATTTGCAAGGGAGGAAACTCGATGGAAAAGGTAAGCGTGCAGCCCAATTAGAGTGCTAGTAGATGGCAGAGGGTGGGCTTGAACCCATGCAGGCTCACTGCAGCGCCTGCACATTGAACTTGGCATGCTGGGCTGTCCTTTTCTGCTCTAACTACACTGTTAGGCAGGCAGGGATAAGTGTTATAAATAGCAAAGAAGTATAAGAAAATAAGCGGGATCTGGTAACGCAAAGGAGGGACGGCTGGCTTTGTAGTTAGATGTGTTTGTGGAGCAGACAGGTGTGAGGGGGGTGGTGACGTATGGCAGCAGGGTGGGGGGACTTGACGGGCTGGGTCAGAATGAAGGGGAACATGGATGTGAATGCGTAGGGAATGTTGGAATCACAATGGGAATTAGGCGTGGCTGGAACACGGGGTACCGATGGGCAGCAGAGGGAAGAAAGGCTGGGGAGGCTGACAGAGATCACCTTGGCTACCTGTCACTGCACTGCTTCCTCCTCATCATGTACAGAGAGCTGAGGGCACCTGCTGAGCTGTGGCTATGGCGTGCCTCTCCCTAAGAGCCCTAGATGTAAACTCTGCCTTATCACCTCTTCCCCATAAAGAGGCACAGGTGTGTGGGGGGGGTGCTGAAGTATGGCGGTGGGTGGGGGGTGCTCAACAGGCTGGGTCAGAATGACCCATCTTGTCAACTCCTTTTTCTTCACTGACTGGACAGACCCCACGCTTCTCACCGTCACTGCCCAGCACGCAAAGAAAGTTGATGGCAAGTGCTCGAGAGATGCTGTGAGCCCTTTTAGCAGAAAAAAACAACAGCATCAGAATTTCTCTAAGGACAGGACCCGAGTTTTACAGTTTTAGTCCCATGTGATCCACGTGAGAACCGCAAGCAGGTATTACCATCTCCCCTTTGAAAGATGGAGAAACAGAGGCAGGGACAGCTAAGTGCATCCTTCCCCAAGATCACAGTGACACAGTGTACCAACGGGGACCCACACCTAGGTCTTCAATTCCCACCATAGATGGATCAGGGGTGAAAGGGGACATCTGCCTACCACTACATTCCCAAACGTGAGCCACCAAATCCCCCATGCTACTCATTTCATTTTCCAGGTCACAGCAACTATTGAAATTAAGCTATAAGTTAGTTCAATATCAATCAGAAAGGAGAGAGAAGGAAGGAAAGAAGGAAGGAAGGAATGGAGGAAGGGAGGGAGGGAGGAAGGGATGGATGGAGGAAGGAAGGAAGGAAGGAAGGAAACAGGAAAAGACCCTGAGTTATTGAGAGCCCAGCCCATGGTCTGCGAAGCTGACAGTTATTATGCGTAATTAACACAAAGCAAGGTTCTGTATACACACCATCTCCAGACATGTTTTTGAAACAAGGGCTTTGCCTTTTACCACCAAATAATTTGTCTTGTTGTATGTTGTTACTTACACAGATGTTCCATAATTTTTTGCATATGGCTCAGCCAAAGAAAGCTTTTTCCCCTTCCATTTTTGGGAAAGATGCAATTGCCTGTGTGAGGGAGAGGAGAATGTCTAGTTTTTACATAATTTCTATGGCGATGATGGGTTGGGGGTCCTGGGGTGTGTGTGTGTGTGTGTGTGTGTGTGTGTAGTAACAAGATTCTCCACTCAACCCTGCAACTGCATTTTATCGGACTCTCTACTAAGCCATTCGTACAGGATTGGGGAATACTATGCACATTCAAGGTTAATGGCATTTGCTGGGATAACACAGTATCAAAAGCCTCTCTAAAAAGGCCTGAATATTTACAGAAGAAAAAAGAGGCGGGAGAGATGTGAATACATGGGAGGATTTTTCTCTTTCTTGGCAGTCTTCACAACTGAACACATCAGAGACCCCCATGTTTCCATGACGGCCCTCCACACAGTCCGGTATGCACATATACGGTATCAGAGGACAGTTCTGCCTGGTGCTTTCTCGGGAAGGAGGGTCTGTCTATGCGGATGTGGTTTATTTTCAGAGGGTGGGAGTGGTGGAGGGGGTGCAGATATCAGAGGGAGGGGTGAGATGAACTCCAAGGATCCTGGGGTTTTTACAATAGAGAAATCCAACAGGCTGAAGGGATGGGGGGGCGGCAAGGGGCAGATTTAAAAGAAATATGCATTTTCTCTTTTATTGCGATACCGCCAATTGAGAGAACATTCTACTGGGGGGGATGTCTGCCAACGGCTTCTAATTCAGTTTGTTCCACACGTTTTATTTTTAAACCCAAGTGCAGATTTTATTCCTGGAATGTTATAGAATTGGTGTGGGCAGAAATGGGCAAATTTACTTCAGAGGTGTTTTATAACAACTTGGAAAAGACCCTCTAAAATTCTCCAAGTACATTTCAGGGGTGAATTTCCTTTCCTTTGTCTTCTTCAGAAAGCTACTTTGATTTTTTAAAGCACTTTACAAAGTAAAATGGGATGATGATTTTGAAAGCGTTTCAAGATAATGGTGCTACCTATTAGGTATTTACTATAAGTGAGGCAGTTTGAACATAGTTTGCATACTCTCTCTCATTTAATCTCACAACTACCTCATTATGCCCATTTATGGGTGAGAAACCAAGATAGGGAGAGATGCCAGAGCTGGGTTCAAATCGCAATCCTGACAATATCAAAATCCTTCTTAGCTCTATGCAAGTGTGCTTCCATATATCAATGTCTGGCACTATGTACTATTAACCAGCCTACTATTTATTATTCCTACAGGATAGTGGCAAAAGCAGATTCCTTAGCCTGCTGTATTTGATGAAGAGACCCATGCAGCCTAAGCAGGCTTGCAAAGTTTGTCCAGTCTCTGGGCAGGAGTTGTGGGGCAGGGCGTGATGGTATCAGGAGAGTGGGAGAATTGGTGAGAGAGAGAGAGAG
Organism: Crocuta crocuta; assembly: GCF_008692635.1. NCBI lineage: Eukaryota > Metazoa > Chordata > Mammalia > Carnivora > Hyaenidae > Crocuta > Crocuta crocuta. The sequence continues at coordinate 14,542,714 of NW_027530974.1, forward strand.
AGACAGCGAGCACACATACTTTGAAATGCCACAGCACCAAAAATTGTTCATCCTACCTTGGCAACATTAAAGACCGATAGAATGTCCCTCCCAATCCCCATCCTCCAAAAGTATTTACTTCAAAAATCGATTTCCTCTGTCACTATTTATCGCGGCATTTTGCTCAGTGGTTCTGAGAAACCGCATGGAAAATCACAATGTTACACTTGTTAAATTGACCCTGCAGGGCTCTACCACCAGTACATGCATCATCCCAAGAGGTAAAAAGGCAAGTCGGCCAGGCTCATGCTGAGAATATCATCATGAAACCAACAAGGATATGCAAATCTGTCTGTTCTATAGCTCATTTGCATAGTTTTTCATCGGTTTTGTAGAACCTCTATACTAAATGTCAATTTCCTTTTCTTTCCTAAAGCTTATTAGCTGTGTGTGATGTTTACAGCTTGAAGACCAAACAGATTTAATAGGTAAAACATTTAAACGATATAATTAAAAAGCATGTGAGGAAGAGAAGAAAAAAGAGGCTCTGATGTAGATCAAACGCACAGATATACTTGTGCTGTTAAAATATGCTTTCCAAGTTTGGAAGATGCAGAGGCCTCATGCATGTCTGTGCACGCATAAGCACCACCACAAAATTTGCTTAACCTATTTTTTTTTTCCTGCAATGATCTAGAAAAAGCCGAGAGATGTGCTTACAAACTACTAAGGGCTTGAACCTAGTTGCTGAGTACACATTTTACTCACAACGAGATCTGAATGGAGGTCTGCCAACGTCTGGGCCGACGTTCAAACCTTCTGGGTTTCTATGTATTCCAATCTCTCAAAAGTAATGTTTTAAAACTCTCTGGATATTTTCTGAGGCCCTACAGAGCTAAGTCCTCACCTCTCAGTTCAGAGTAACATGCAACAATCACATTCTGCTCTAAAGATGTGCAAAGGCCTTTCGCCATGTAGCATTTAGCTTCATGCACAGCATCAATACAACAAATATGTGATGGGTTTTGACCCAAATTGTTTTCCTTTGTGCCTCAGATTTGGGGACTGGGTGAAAAAGGCAGGTCTGGAGCAATCTTGGACGCATCTATAAAGCTTGAAAACAAAATGACCTAAATGGGAGGCAAAGTCTTATTTTCTGTTTTAGATTTCGTGTGGCAGCTGAATGATGTACCTACTGCCATCAGGCATTAGTTCATCATGGCTCTGCCAAAAGGTAACTGGTGATCGGCACCTTTAGGAGACTTCTTCCTTGGTGACTTTAATACAATTAGCGGATACACCAAGTTTCGCAAGGCCTGCGGAGGAAACAGCTGTACAATATCAAATTAAGTTTTATATTTGGCTTTAAGGAAGAAAAGGAAAACCAAATGTTCTTAGGAGATCTTCAAGGTGGCAAGTAACTACAACCTGCGGTTACACACAGAGCGAGACATTTTTCCAGGTTAAGCATGTTCTGGCCACACGAAACCCAGAGGAGGCTGCCATAACACATCCACCAGGTTTAAGCACCTTTGGGGCTTTAGACGCATGTATGTCTTGGTGGAATACAGGGGTGCGGCTCCTTACTGTCCAACCCCATCCAACCTGTTTTAAGGTCTTTCTTCTAACTTGATGGGCGGCAGGATGAAACAGGCTGCATTCAACAGCATGAAAGAGAACGAACATAAGAATAGTTCTCAAAGTAAAAGCAGAAACGGGGATGCCGGAGTCACAGTCTGCAGCCTGAGGTCTTGATAGCTCTCCGAGGAATTATTTCCAAAGCTCAGGCAAGCCACAGATCGGCTCTGTGCCTCTATTTCCTCATCTGGGAAACAAGGGACACCACACATCCTCTACCCTCAGAGAATTTTTGTGACACTGAGAGGCTTATGCAAAGTGCCTCGAACACGGATGCCAAACTATTATCTCATAATTCAGTGTGCCCGAGTCAGATGGAAACAAGTGAAACCCTAAATTAATTTGATACCATATGCTATGGGCTGCATTTTCCAAAAGCCTTCGAAAACTGGCATTTATAATATTTGTGGGTTCATCCTTTTCTGTGCGCAGAAACATGCGCACACATCAAAACAGAGCCGGTTAAATCTTAATTATCCAGTGGAGGGTTATCCAAGATTCTTACTGTTTCTCCCTTTTCCTGTTGCCCATTTTTTAGATTCTCTGGCAATTCCTCCATGATTAAGGAAAAGCATGCAAATCAATCAATCCTTTTCCTTATTCACTGTAATTTCAATTATCTGTGTTGCCTCAGCCTCTATTGGCACAGATAAGTGAGGACGTGCTATTTGTACTCACAGTTGGATGTAAACATTTGTCTGCATTGTCAGGAAATGAAGTAGTGGCATAAATTAACTTAATCTCTCTGCACCTTCTTTCTTTTTAATGTTTATTTCTGAGAGAGAGAGAGAGACAGACAGAGCATGAGCAGGGGAAGGGCAGAGAGAGAGAGAGACACAGAATCTGAAGCAGGCTCCAGGCTCTGAGCTGTCAGCACAGAGCCCAGCGTGGGGCTGGAACCCATGAACCATGAGATTGTGACCTGAGCCGAAGTCTGCTTAACCGACTGAGCCACCCAGGCGCCCCTCTCTTCACCTTCTTAAAACTTTGCTTACTGAATGGATATTTTTCTAAGATTTCTTTTTTTAATCTCTTTTTTTTTAAAGTTTATTTATTTATTTTGAGAGAGAGAGAGAGAGAGAAGAGAAGAGAGAGAAATTACACAAGCAGGGGAGGGGCAGAGAGGAGAGACAAAAATCCCAAGTAGGTTCCATGCCATGAGCGCAGAGCCCAACACGGGGTTCCAACTCACAGACCGTGTGATCATAACCTGAGCTGAGACCAAGAGTCAGACACTTAACCCACTAGGCCACCCAGGCGCCCCAAAGATTTGTTTCTTTCATAGTTTTATATCTTCGTACCTGCCTTTTAAAATAGAGCATAAGAGGGGTGCCTGACTGGCTCAGTTGGTTAAGCATCTGACTTCAGCTCAGGGCATGATCTCACAACAATCCATGAGGTTGAGCCCCATGTCAGGCTCTGTGCTGACAGCTCAGAGCCTGGAGCCTGCTTCGGATTCTGGGTCTCCCCCCCTCTCTGTCCCTCCCCTGCTCATGCTCTCTGTTTCTCAATAACAAAAGAATGTTTAAAAAAATAAATAAAATAGAGAATAGGAAACAAATTTTAACCTTTCTTTGATGACCCAGTGCTAGAAATAACCATCTATTTATTATGGGGTTATCCTATACAGCACAGTTCTCTATCTGCTTTTGAATATTCTTCTCACTTCACCTCAGCCTTATTTTTTCATCCAACAAGTCAAATATGTGCGAATTGTCTCTTGTATGTTGGGCACTAAGCTGCCAGGAGGTACAGATTGAGTGAGGAAAACAGGCATGATCCTACACTCACAGAGCTTATATTCTAGTTGGGGAGAAAAGATACAAATGACATAATCGCACAAATAAATAAGCTCATATGTGAAAACAGCTCTCAAAGAAAAGTACTGGGTGACGGGGAGTGGTTGGAATGGTGTAAGAAGGTCAGTGAAGTGTATCTGAGAGAGAAGGTGGGAGGCAGTGGGGATGGGAAGTGGGTAGATTCAAAAGATATTTAAGACACAGGGTCAGTAGGACTTACTTAGTGACGGAGGTGTTGGAAGACAGAGAAGAACAGTTCAAGGATGACTTTTAGGCATCCATCCTGGGAAACCAGATGATGCCCGTGGTTGAGACGGAGAACAGGACTAAGAAGAGATTTGGGGGGAGGCAGAGGGTTCTACCTTTGGCTGGTAAAGGTGCTGTTGTGATATCTAAATGGACCTAGCTGCTTGGTAGGCAGCTGGGTAGACAGGTCCAAGGTTGTGGACACATCCGGGCTGAAGGTGCAGGGGGCTGGGGGTTGGGATGAGATCATCTGGGCTGAACACATGACCGGAGCAGAGAAGAGGAACAGGGACTAAGCCGCGAGGAACTCTGACGTGTGGGTGTGGACAGCGTGCAGAGGGGGGACACTGAAAACGGCACTGGGAAGAAGGGACCAGGAGGGTAGAATGGACATCAGAAGAAAATGGCGCTAAGGAAGCCAAGGGAGGAAGGCGCTGTAGAAGGGAGGCAATGAGCATCACTGGCAAGGCTGTTGAGAGATCACATCAGAAGGGATTCGTCAAGGGGCGCCTGGGTGGCTTAGTCGGGTAAGCGTCCGACTTTTGNAAAAGAAGGGATTTGTAAAGACACACAGTAGATCCCAGGACATGGGAATCACAGGCGGCCTCAGCAGGAGATGGGAGTGTGGACTGCAGTGGGGGAGGGCCAAGCCGGAGCCAGAGGATGAGTGTGTATGGGTTTTCTTCTAACAGGGCTAGTAGAGTGTAACCGATGAGGGCGCAGGCTCTGGACACGGAGGCTGTAAGGCTCATGGTTCTGGCTCCTCCCATTTAGCGATGAGATTGAAGGCGAATACTGAATTTCTCTAGAGCTCCACTTTCTCATTTGTACAAGGAGAGAAATAACGCCCACCTATGGGGCTGTTGGGAGACTTAATAAATATGAATCACTTAAGCACGGTGCCTGACAAATAGGAGTTGCTCAATAAATGCTAGTCTTTTATTATTGTCGATGTTCTCTCAACCAACTTACTTACTGAGGATCTACGTGTCAGGCATTGTATTAGACTCAGGGACACAATGGTCAACACCAAAACATAATTAGCTATCCTCATGGAAACACACAACAAGTTTCACAATGAAATATTTTCCAGTAAATGGTGATACAGGCTAAGTGGAAAGATCAACAGAAAAGGGTGCTAGGGCAGAGGTCTAGAATACAATTTTTAAAAGTCTCTCAAGACTGGGGGGCCCACTCGGTTAAGCAACTGACCTCCACTCAGGTCATGATCTCACCGTTCATGAGTTTGAGCCCCGCGTTGGGCTCTGTGCTGACAGCTCAGAGCCTGGAGCCTGCTTCAGATTCTGCGTCTCCCTCTCTCTCTGCCCCTCCCCCACTTGCACTCTGTCTCCCTCTCTCTTGAACATAAATTTAAAAAAACATTAAAAAAATTTAAAAAATAGAGAGGCTCCACAGAGACAGCAACATTTGAGCAAAAGCCCAGAGAAAATGAAGAAAACAATGTGGTGACTTAAGGAAGAGCACTTCAGGTTGGAGGAACTGAAGGCACAAACGTCCTGGGGCAGGCCCCTGCCAGACATGGTAAATAAAGAGCATGGAGATGGGAGCTGGTGTCACTAAGGCTGAGGCTTGCTAAGTTGCAGAGGGAGGGAAGGGAGCAGGAAATGGAGTCAGAGGCGGGGATGGGGGTGGCTATGCTGCGCCCTTCCCGCCATGATAAGGTCTCTGGTCCTTATTCTAATCTAAGTGAGCTGCCAGTCCACTGGCAGATCTTGATCAGAGGAATGGCCAGATCTGAACTCTGTTTTAACACATCCATTCTGGAGGCTGTGTTGAGGACATACTTTAGGGCAGCGAAGGTGGAGGCGGAGAGGTCAGTTAGGGGGCTGTGAGAATACTCCAGGCCAGCGGTGATGGCAGTGGGGAGCAGGGGCTTGTGGAGAAGACAGAGGAGTCACGGACAGCATCAAAGCCTTTGGCCAGAGCAAATGGGAGGGGGGAGCTGCCATTTCCTGATGTGGGAAGGGTGGGAGGGGCAAGTGAGGAAGAAGGTCAAGGGCTTGTACAAATGGGGATGTCTACGAGGCAGCGGGATAGCCAGGTCTGACGCTGAAAGGCGACGGCAGGCTGGAGAGGCTGTCGGCCTTGAGACAGTCGTAAGTGATCAACAGGAGAGCCGAAGAGGTCTGAGGACGGAGCTCTGGGGCTGTCGAATGTTTAGAATCCATCTGCTACCCTCCCTGTTGCGCTTGTTAACAGGTGTACTGGCTGCTGGTAGGAGTGCAATCAGTACTGGCCCCATGGAAGGTTCTGGCCACGGCCAAGTTGCATCAAATAGCACACGCAAATGTCACGATGGCATACAAGCGAGGGCTGCGTGGCAAAGGCGCGTGGCAGATTTCGGTCTCCTTCACGTGAGGTCCGTGTTTTTCACACGCATCGTGTACTAAGCTGTCGAGGAGACGGCGAGTCAGCTGGGCTACCGGAAGTGGAGGGTGAGCAAAGGGACAATTCATAACCCCATTCGATACTCTTCTGCCAAACAAACACCGACGGAACTGACGAGGTTCCCGGAGCGATTCATTGAACTATTTTCTAACAAGAAACACAGAAAATCCTAACTCCTTCTATTGCCTCCTGTTCTTACCATAATTTAATTAACGCTTAAGGATCGGGATTCCTTTCTGTTCCAGTGCACGTGAGGATGCGCTTTCTGCCCACGGCTTCCTAAATGGCTGAGCTGGCTCAGGACAGAGTAGAGTCTGGCCATGACCAAGGAAGATGAGTGGCAGACAGTGCGGAACGTCCTGCATCTAGAAGCGCATTCCCCACGGGGCCTGGTTCACGAGCGGACGCCACACTAACTCTGGCCCTGCTGACAACTTCGCTCAAGGAGTGGCGGTGTGCTAGCAGGCGCGGTGACCATGGTCAAGGCCTCCTTAGGGGTCGCGCTTAGAGGGCCTGAAATGCCTGCGCTGTGCAGAGCAAGGAAAGAAAGCCACGGATGCTGCTGAAAGGCCTTTGGCTGAATTAAACAGCTCTTCTTTATTTCTCCTCCTTCGTGTCCCTATTTAAAACATTACAAGCAGGACACATTGCAGGGAGCTGATACGCAACACAGCACAGAAAACGCCAGCCCTTGGGGTCAGGGTTCAGAGTTATAAGGAGGAAAGTAAAGGGGAGGTTCAATCTCACTGCCTTATAAATAGGCGATTTTAGTTAAAAATGAGAAGCCTAGTCAACTTTACAGTGAACTAAAGATTGCCAGGTTGTTTTCCCACCGCGGACTCCCATACTCGGGGCATATAGAATTACACGATTCGTCTGCTTACTATTTACATTGTCTGTTTTATCCAAGGATGATTTAAAAACCAGGCAAGGAGGATGCTGGAAAAATATTTACGAGATGGACAAATTCATTAACAGCCCCTGTTAGGTGAGTGGGCTACCAAAAAACTCTTAATTAAGATAATACAATGGAGAGAAGAGGCTGGTGGTTATGCGGGAAGCCGCTTCAGCCTGGTTACCCGGGAGGCACTCGGTCAAAGCTGAATGAAGAAGTAACTCTGTGAGAGGAAGAAGCAATTCGAGTTGCTATTCTAGGCGCTCGCGTAAGCTGGGAATAGAACTGAACAGAATCATTAATGGAATTTAATAAAGAAAGCTTCCTGAAGAGGAAAATCCAAAGTTCTCCTTTCATTGCCGAATTTCTCAGATTCTAGGCGGATCTAAATTTAAACTCCCCAGGAAGCAGACCTTTTGCCAAAAGGTGCCAAATGTAACAGACGCTACAAAGTTGTCCGCTGATCCTGTCTTCATCCCATTAAGGGCCTCAAAGAATTTGAAAAGCACCAAACAGAAAAGGTGTTTCCTTCTTTTGTGCATTAATAGCTAGCTATGAAAAGCCAAGAAGGAAAATGCGATCGTCAATGGCAATTTGGCAACTACATTTTCAAAGTTTTAACAAGTTGCTTTTGGGAGGTAGGAATTTCCTGGGTTTTTGGGGAGAGAAAGGGGCAGAGGTTGACTTCTGTGCCCAGATCATTTGAATGTGTGTCAGAAAGACCCATGGGGTTTATTTCATCACAGAACTTCCATTTACTGAGAGCCCCCGATCCCAATCCATCCTTAACCCTGACATACATTGTATCTTTGAATGGGTTCCGAGCTACCGATTTTGGTAATTTAGAAATGGCATATGTAACAAGGTCATTTCCTATATACTCACTTCAAACAAATACCAAGTACAGCTGGTTGTCTCTTTAAGAGGTGGTTGTAGTGGTAGTGTTTTGTTTTCCAAGGCACTTTACAGTTTTCCTTAACAAACTATTCGCTAAAAATATAATCAAAACCAACCTATTCACATTTGGCAGTGCTTTTAGTTTGAATCCAGAAGGATGGCATTTAGCAAAACCATCTTCTTGAGCAATGACAGCCCTACGGAAGGACCAGAGAGGGGCCTCAGGGAAGTCCATGGTGTCAGAGTCTGGGTGGCAGAGTTTTTGAATCTCTCAGAAGCTCTGCCCACGCCCCGCCCCCAACAACAATGCGCACAATGAAACAGAAATTAGGATCGTGAACCCAAATCCCATGGAGTATACCAAAACAACATTGGGGAACGGAGGAGCCCATAAACTTGAAAATGCAAATGGGTGTGGCCAAACCATTTACAGCTACAGAGCCAAGTTGGCAGTGATACTTCTGCAGGAGAAAGCCAGAGAATAGACAGTGGGTAGGCTTTATGATAAGAAGCCCCAAATCTCCAAAAGGTCCTCCCTGGAAGATAAACAGTTTGGTGAGCTATTTTGTGCCCAGCAACATAACTCGCCAGGAGTCGTACAGAATCCAGTTCATGGGGCGAGAGCAAGAGATTGTAGGAGAGTCTGAAAGTGCCTGAGTGGTATGGAGCTGATAAACTCTTAAGATCAAGGGGCACCTGGGTGGCTCGGTCAGTTAAGCGTCAGACACATGGTTTCAACTCAGGTCATGATCTCCTGGTTCATGGGTTCGAGCCCCGCATCGGGCTCTGCGCTGCTGGAGCAGAGGCTGCTTGGGATGGTCTCTCTTTCCCTCTCTCTCTGCCCCTCCCCTGCTCATGTTCTCTCTCTCAAAATTAAGAAACTTAAAAAAAATTTTTTTTAAAAAGATCAATAAAACTAAGCTTCTTTCTAGGACTCAACCACCCTGAAGAGAAACTTTTGAGAGTAGAATCCACCTTGAACATGACAGCAAAAACGAGGTCAAAGAAAAGGGAGGGGACAGATTAAAGGATAAAAGTGGAGGAGGGAAGGCAAGGAGACAGCGAAGAATGTACGGAACTTATTTTGTCATTTCACGGGAACAACAGAAGAGGGAGCTCTAGAGCTTAGCAGCTAGAAAAGCTTTTCTGGCCCATTCCTTGCCTTTCACTTAAGAATGAGTACCAAACAGGATTGTGGTCAAATCCAACGCACAGTTATTATGACAAAAAGAAAAGGAACAAAAATCAGAATAACATGCTTACCACAGAAACATACTCCCAAACAGATGAAAACTTCAAATTAATACTTCAAAAGAACTAGAAGAAACTTGAGAAGGCAAAAGAAGACATCAAGGGAATACAAATCTAATCAACAACTCAGAAATGAAGTGACTGGAGAAAAGAAGTACTTGGGTAGAAGGGCAACGGAACTAAGTAAGTATCTGAAATAGAAGAAAAAATATAATTTAGAAATAAAGACTAAACAAGAAGAAACATAAGAGGGCATACACACAACAGGAAATGCCCGAGAAGTATTAGAACATGGAAAGAGAGGTGTCTGGGTGGCTCAGTTGGTTAAACATCCGACTCTTGGATTTTGGCTCAGGTCATGATCTCAGGGTTCCTGAGTTTGAGCCCCGCATCGAGCTCTGCGTAGACAGCATGGAGCCTACTTGGATTTTCTCTCTCCTTCTCTCTCTCTGCCTCTCCCCCAATTCACGCTATCTCTGTCTCTCTCAAAAAAAATAAACTTTTTTAAAAAAATAAAAAAGAAGAACATGGGGAAAAAAAGAGTTTTGAACATCAAAAAGAAAACAAAGAAAGAGATAGAAAGGATTCAAGAGAAACCCTCTGAACTAGAAGACAGGCAAAGAAAACCAAATCTAACATTCCAAAAAGAGTCTTCAAAAGCAAAGCAGAGCGATGAAACAGAACAAATACTTAAAACTATAACTCAAGAGCACTTTCCAGAAGTAGAAAAATATTTGAAACTATATATTTAAAGGACACATCATGTACTGGGAAAAACTGACCTAGAAAAAAGATTTTAAAAAAATCCTTTGGATAATCGAGGCAAAATGACCAAGTCACTCACTTGTAACAGACAGAAAATTAGAGTCAACCAACTTTTCAAGAGCCAGGCGTTATGTTAGAAGTCCAAAAAGTGATATTCAGGAAAGGCAACCCCTAGCCAAGGATTTTATATCCAGCCAAAATGACCTTCAAGTTACCATCAGTTTGTTACGAATCTGTAAAGACCCATGGAGAAAATACAATTGCCAAAGCCCTTCCTTAATATTCCATGAGGGAGGAAGTGCAGGCAATCAGAGTGGCTGGAAAGGCATGGATGTAAGGATGGGCGAGCACTAAACACATGATCAGCTATGAGTCTACTTCTCAAAGCTGATCAAGGGGGACAGTACTGTGACATATATAACAATATATAATATATAGCATGATTATCTACTCTGACAATGTAGGCAGTATAATGATTTGAAAAAACATGGGGGACCATGTGAAAGAGAACAATCAAGCTCATGGATACAGTCTAAGTGGGAATAGAGAGTGTACTACTTCAAATCAAACCACAGAAAGAGGAGGGAAGAGGAAATTTCAATAGAAATTTCAAAATCACTCACAGTAGGGAACCAAAACATAATAGCTAAAAAAAATAGGGTGGAGTTCATTAAGGGGATTATATTAAGGAATTTATAAATATATTCATTGAGGCAAAAAATATGAAAACCTACCTAAGTAATATAATGGCTTATACTGAAAAAATGAAGGATATATAAAAAATGGTTATGCATAGAGAAAAGAGAAAAGAGAGTGAATGCGGACAGGAATGTGTACAGACTTCAGTAACCTCACCTGGTTTTGTGCCTTTGATTTTTAGGAAAATTTAAATATTTTCTCACGCTTACTAAACAAAAATAATTTTCCCGATGCCTCCTTTAAAAGTCTCAGATAGGGGTGCCTGGGTGGCTCAGTCCCTTGAGCATCCAACTTCGGCCACTTCATGGTCTCATGGTTCATGGGTTCAAGCCTCACATCTGGGCTCTGCTGAGCCCATTTTGAATCCTCTGTCCCCCCCCTCTCTTTCTGGCCCTTCCCTGCTCATGCTCTCTCTCAAAGTAAATAAATAAACTTTTAAAAATGAAAAAATAACCATAAAAGTCTCAGATAAAATAAAGTCAGTGGAGATAAATGTATATCCAGTTGTAATCACACAAAGAGGAACTAATCCAGGTGACATGAACATGTTATAATGTAACTGCATATACCCCACCCACTGGACTAAAAGCTAAATCAAAACTAAAAAAAAGTTACAAGTTAAAAGTGAGCATATTGTTGGGTGGGAGGGTCACCAGTATTTTTATTTGGAAACAGCAGTGAGTGTAGTGGGAGACAAAGTAGGTGAGCAGATTATGTCTGGGTAATTGAGAATCGCTATTTGTAGCTTGAGAGAAAGGAAACTCTGATGTAAGATGAATGAGGTTAAGAAGAGCCTCATGGCATGTCAGTGGAAACTCATGATGTATTTTATTTTAAAAAATACACACAGACCTCACAATACATATACACATATACATGTACATATATATATATATATATACATGAAAGAAGTTTCCTACCTCTCTGGGCCCACTGACAAAACCCAGTTTTAATGAACATCCCTGTAGCCCAGACTGTGGGCTCCAAACACCGTTTCTCACTGAAAGGAACCAGATTTTCCTTGGAAAAAAAGCTCATACCAGGCTTGAAGCAGAAATGCACAGGATAAGCCTGGGGCATCCTACCATATCAGAAAAGCAAGGAAACTATCAAACACAAGTAGCATTGTATTTCAAGGACTCAGTAGTAAGACTGAATAGGTGTCCAATCAATGGTCAAAGATTAGGCCATTTGGGTATCAATAAGGGTAACAATAACTATGATGATTGAAACACACCAGATATGTTGATAGTTCTAAGTTCGCAGCCACACTTTTAAGAAATGGTGACTTGGGAGGACATTATGAAAAAAAATTATTTTGGAAACAGGTAAAGAAAGGGAAAGAGTCAAGTATTAGTCCCACCTTTTACATAAAACCTGAGGCACCGAGAAAACACACTGTAGACAGATGAGGGGAAGTTTCTCTTTGTGAACAACGACGCTTCTAAGAAGGAGCCAAGAATAACAGGATGAGACTATCACCATGTGCAATCTCTAATGAACTTATGAATGTGGACAAAGATCCCCATCTCCTGATGGAAATACACAATGCAATGCCAGCTATGAAGTTGTCAGGCAAAGCAAAGCAAACAATGGCTCTAGAACCTCCTAGCAATTCCCAGGAAATACTGGAGATAAAGGAACATGTTTAACAACACCACAGGGATGCTACTCATCAAAATCCAGATGGTGGGAAACTCGACTGAACAAATGGTTTGCTTTCCTCAACAGAAAATATGGCAACATGAAAAAAGATGAAACCAATAGTTTAAAGAGCCTTAAGAGACATAGACTTTATTTATATTCTGATTCAAGTAGACTGTAAAAAACACACACACACAAAACACAGAAACCCTGCAACATGACAGAAAGTTATATTTATAAGACAATTAAAGAAATATAAACACTAACCGGATATTTGACGAGGTTAAGGAATCGCTATTAATTATTTTTTAGGTGCGATGATGCTATTGTGTTTTTGTATAAAGGAAAGAATCCCAGTTGTCTATATAAATACTAAAATACTGGGGCACCTGGGTGGCCCTGTCGGTTAAGTGTCCAGTTTCAACTCAGGTCATGATCTCGCAATTCACAGGGTTGAGCCCCATGTCCGGCTCTGTGCTGACAGCTGGGAGCCTGGAGCCTGCTTTGGATCCTGTGTCCCCCTCTCTCTCTACCCCGCTCGTGCTCTTTCTCTCTCTCTCTCAAAAATAAATAAACATTAAAAATACTAAAATATTTATGATGTGTGGAATTTGCCTCAAAATAATCTGGTGCAGGGATGGTGCAGATGAAACTACGTTGGTAGCTACTGAAGGTAAGCGATGAGGGCATGGAGATTCATTTTACTGTTTTTCTACTTTTGGCTGCATTTGATATTTTCTATAATGCAGAGTTAATGTGCCTTCAGGAAGTCGGCAGCGCTTCTCAAATGTGGTTTTCCTTAGCTGTCCCTTGGAGTACTTACTAAAGTCACATTTCCTACATCCATCTACTTGGGGGTACTTAGTAACATTAAAAGTATGCCCAACCCTAGATTTCTGAATCAGAACACCTGGGAGTAGAGTGCAGGAAACTGCATTTTAAAGCTGGTCCTTTTTTTTTTTTTTTTAATGTTTTATTTATTTCTAGGAGAGAGAGAGAGAGACAGCGTGAGCAGGGGAGGGTCAGAGAGAGAGGGAGTCACAGACTGAAACAGGCTCCAGGCTCTGAGCTGGCAGTCAGCACAGAGCCCGACGCGGGGCTCGAACCCACAAACCGCGAGATCATGACCTAAGCGAAAGTCGGACGCTTACCCGTCTAAGCCACCCAGGCGCCCCAGGAAACTGCATTTTAAATACACTACGCACGTGGGTCATCTGTACATTGCATTTTGCCTTTAGTTACTTGCATAAAATAAATTATTACAGTTTTCAAAGGTGTTAAATAATAGTTATTATTACCCTTAGGCTGGACAACAGTACAATCTGAAAATTATTTTTCCAACTAAAAGAACCTTAGAGTAACCGAAAACACCCTTCACACACTATTGTTTAATTTCAATAAAATGTTTCCTCTCCATGTCACATGTCAACAGGCAAGTGACTTGAACAATATATTATGAGAGTAGGGCAACAGATCATACTTTTCATACTTTCTAATGTCTGTTCAGCCCTTGAGGTTAATAAACTAGAGGAAAGAGCTCAATGTAATTTGGACAAAGTCACAAAAATGTGGCTCTTCTAATGGAAGCCAAGCCTAGTGACAAAAGATAAGCAAAATCTTTATTAGAAAAACAGTAAGTAATCCTGAACCCAGTTACCACATCATTCAAGAACTATCCCTAGAATCACAAGAGCTATTTTCCAAAAAGAAGGTTCTCTATTCTTGATACAAAGTACACGTTTCTTTCCAATAATGACACTTCTCACTCGAAGCTGGAGGTTTGTGGAATGACCGTGTCTCTTCGGTGAGCAAAGAGTTTGCCAGGATGGTGAACAATGGAATCTAGACCTCAACAGCAAAGGGACTGCTAAAGAACACCGGGGCAGAAAGGGGCAGAGTCGGCACTCAGTAAGCACTTCGTAACTAGCACTGAGGTGTAGTTACAGTTTTAGGAGCTCTGTGTAGGATTTCTATTTTAAGTCTTATTGAAGCATCTAGCTTTTATACTTGTTCCAAAACCCCAAGAATTCTACCAAGGGGCTTCGGAGCATATGCATTTTTATTTATAAGTTATATTTCTCACTATTTAGCGACTATAATTACAAAAAAAAAAAGCCCTCCACATCTTGTACAACAGGATGTTACTTCACGCAGGAGCTGGCTTCTAACATTTCTACCCAGTGCAAAGTATGTGGGGTTTAAATTATCCTTGAGGCTTTCATATGTATATATATATGAAATATATAATTTGAGAGAGAGAGAGAATCCCAAGCAGGCTCCATGCTCAGCGCAGAGCCCAATGCAGAGCTCGATCTCACAACCCTGGGATCACGACATGAACTGAAAACAGGATGCTCAATTGACTGAGCCACCCAGGCCCCTTTATCCCTGAGGTTTTAAGGGGTAAATCCGATCCTAATGACCTTCTACTCAAACCTTCCAGAGGCTTCCAACCACATTTATGGTGAAATCTATAGTCCTACAGGATCTAATCCCAACTGTGTGGTAGCCCTCACCCATCCACCCATGCGCGCGCACACAGCTTTATTTCCTGCCTACTTCATTCCTTTACTCTGCTCGGACATATCAGTTTCCCTGCTCTTTTGCATGTGTTAGACACAACCCTGTTCCTACCTAGAATGCTTCTCCTCTGGCAAATCACAAAATGTGTCCCCTCCATTCAGGTCTCTGTTCAAACATCTCTCTCTGATCACCCTCTCTTTCTTCTTATCTAACTGCACATTTTCCTCAGAGCCTTCACCACAGCAGACCCTATATACTTTTCTTGTTTGCGTAATGTTTGCCTTCACCCTAGAATGACTCTTCTGGAAGGCAGGAGTTGCGCTCACTGCTCCAACCAGCATCCATACAGTACTTGCACAGAGAGGTCACTCAATAAGGAGTGATGTGTGAATAAATGTCCCCTGTATTGCCCATCACAACAGTAGAAAAGGTTCTTTTTTATACTGCCCCATCCCCTAATTATCATGAACATTCAAGTTTGAAAACCACTGAGCTAGACTAAGGCACAAGAGGAAATCTGCAACAGATGTGTGTGTGGGCATCTGAACCATCCAAATCACTGTGCCTTTAACAACCCAACAGGAGAGGAATCCAAAGTGTTCTTGCTGGAGCACAGTGTTCCCTTAATTCCATTTCGATAGTAAGTCTATCTTCAATATTTACTTGATTTTGTTGTGTGGGTTAAAGGAGACGATAGTAGAGTTTTCCTGAATGAGAATCTCAGTCACCCTGGTAGTTAACACAAAACTTCCACTACGATATGGTGGAGATGGCTAAGTGGCCAACGCATACAGCCAAGTTTGTTGAGATCCCAAAGCCAACCTTCTCCTGTCCCCTAAATGCATATATCTGCCACCCTTTAAGTAGAAACATGGCATCCCTGCCCCTCGCTTTTTCCCTTTTGGTTTTTAACATATAAACTTAAAGGCTCCCTATGTCCATTCTCATGGGATTTCACAAGTAAGCACCCTCGTATAGCATGAGTGCCTTATACTCAATTACTGATGAAGGCTGGACAACACAGCCCAAGTTCTTGCCTTCAGTGAACTTTAGCATGTAATCGTATGTAAGTATACAGCATAAAATGGTGCAACGAAATGATTTACTGGCAATAAAGTGTCAAAGGTAACATGCATATGGTGGGTGAATTGTCCATGATGAAATCTCAAGTCAAAGAATGCACTCACCATGAAAAACAAGGTAAATTTGTGGCTTCTGAAACTGAACAGACATCAATGAGCATCTCA
Source organism: Crocuta crocuta (assembly GCF_008692635.1). Taxonomy (NCBI): domain Eukaryota; kingdom Metazoa; phylum Chordata; class Mammalia; order Carnivora; family Hyaenidae; genus Crocuta; species Crocuta crocuta. Next base: position 14,558,706 of record NW_027530974.1, read on the forward strand.
TTAATGTTAGAATTTGAAAAGTGTTTTCTGTCTCTAATGGAAAATTTCAGAGTGGCCAAAGAAACTCATTGGTTCCCCAAATTGCAAGCTTACCAATTAAAGAATGCAAATTGTTTCATATTGTTAATGGTTTCATTAACAATATGAAATAAAAGTTATTATTTTAAAAATTATATAAATTATTATTATATAAAAATTATTATTCATAAACAATAATAATAAAAGAAAAGGAGCCATTTCTACTCTTCCTTTTGTGTTAAGTGAATAAGTCTTAAGTGAATAAGTCTTATTAGATGAATAAGTTTAAGTGAAAAAAATATCCTTAGATTGCAAGGTATCTGTCTAAAAAAAACACCCTAAAATACACGGTTGTTATTTTCAACTCCTTAGTATAGGGAACAAGGATTTCACAGTACTCTGCAACAATATTAAAAAACAACAAAACCACCCCTAACAAAAGGGGATAAATTGGAAACTGAGCTCAGAGAAGCCTGCAGCTGTCATCTGTAACACTGACTTCAAATTTCTGTGTTCGTCACAAAGGTTCATTGTTCTTTCTTCTTGGTTTAAGAAGTCAGCATTATACATTGAGATCTAAGAAAATATTATACTAACAAAATTTTGCTTTAGCAGTTTTATACATTGAGGTTTCACACAAGATTGTGTTGGAAAAAGGAGCCGATACTAAAAATATCTGTAAATCATCAAGTAAGGCAAAGAATGCTTTTTGAACCTGGGGTGATTATTGCTAGAGCTACGTAATGCCTAAATGCAGGAAAGGAGAGCAAAAGAAAAAAAAATGAGTTCTTATGGAACTTTTCCTCCACACGACAGCAAACACTTGGATATATGTCACGTATGGATCCACATCATCTTCAGGTTTGGGGTTAAGCAGGCAAAGCGCTGGGGCAATCATTGATATGACGTGTGTTTACCCATGAGTACAGGTTCCCAGGGGGTAGAAAGCGTTTCCTCTGGCAGTGATTAAGCGATTCCTGCCATCTTCCTTCCCCATTGAGGGCTCTCCAATTCAAGAGAGGGAATACGCTGCGGTGGAGAGGACATGGGTTATTACCCTTTGACCTTTGGGGTCAAAGCCAGTACGTTTATTATTAGCAGCGTAACTCTGAGCTGACTCACTTCTGTTTTGTTGAGTCTCTTTTATCTGCAACACAGAGACGGCAATACCCAGCCAAGAGTTTGTCAAGATGCCTTTATGTCTCATAAGAAAATCATACATACAAATCATCTGGCCCCTTGCTAAGTGTTCAGTGAATAGTTTCTGATCTCTTCTTGGGACCCGGTAGAAATGCTGACTAGGCTGCTCCAGCCACAGGGATTAAATTTCTATCTTGGGAATGGACTTCTCAGGTGAGAGATGCAGGGAACAGCATCCCTAAGCATCATGAGAGGCCCTTCCAGGAATCCAGCGATGGGTCCCACTGCAGTAGTCATCTGTACCTGTGCCTGTGACATCAGTCACCTGATCCAAGAGAAAAAGAGACACGGGAGTGAGAGAGCAGGGACTTCAGAATGGCAGATTCCTGTGAGGCCAAGGAGCAAGGCCATGAAGAGCAAGATGGTGGCTCCTCGATGATTACAAGTCATGAATCAAAGGGCCATGGAGAGGGGCGCCTGGGTGGCTTAGTCGGTTAAGCGTCCGACTTTCGCTTAGGTCATGATCTCGCGGTTCGTGGGTTCGAGCCCCGCGTCGGGCTCTGTGCTGACAGCCAGCTCGGAGCCTGGAGCCTGTTTCAGTCTGTGACTCCCTCTCTCTCTGACCCTCCCCTGCTCACGCTGTCTCTCTCTCTCTCTCTCTCCTAGAAGTAAAAAAAAAAAAAGGGCCATGGAGAATTTTTCTTTTGCTTAAATCAAAGTCAGCCTTCTCTAAGCATTAAATGGGAGCACCTTCTCTTCACATTTACAAGCAAGCATTTGCCACTTCAGCTGTACAAATTATATAGGATTGAAAATAGTATAGTTGAGAGAAACGAGGAGTTTGTAATTAGAGTTCTCGATTTTCCCCCTTCTCAGAGCAAAGAGGAACAAAGTGAACTGAAACATGGTTGTTTAAAAGGTTAAAAGGTTGTCATCCCTCCGTGTTCTATCTTTAGACTTGCTTTCTTTGCTTTCTAGAAGATGCTGTGAGCACAACGCAGGCACAGAGGTGGCTGTGTCCCTCAGCATTGTGAGCACAGTCCTTTACCCAAGGGACCAACATCTAGCCACTCACAGATCCCTTTTCCTTTTCTGTACAGCTCATGAGCTTGTAATATGGCTAATGTGCAGGATGGATGCTTACTGTAGTGAGGAGAATCTGCAAACAGCATTCAATTGGATCCACAGAGAAAAGGCTTTGAATTTGGTGGAAGAGAAGCAAGATGTTTGGTGAACCAAGCACCGGAGTTAAGACTGGGAACTTCCTGAGGCCAAGAATTTTATTTTCTCAGGAATGGTACCTGATCAGAAAATAAACCTCTCTAGTTGTAGAGAGTATAAAACGAAATTTCAGGGGGACACCTGGGTGGCTCAGTTGGTTGAGTTTCCAACTTTGGCTCAGGTCATGATCTCATGGTTCACGAGTTCAAGCCCCGCATCAGGCTCTATGCTAACAGCTCGGAGCCTGGAGCCTGCTTCAGATTCTGTGTCTCCCTCTCTCTCTTTGCCCCTCTTCTGCGCGTGCTCAGTCTCTCTCTCTCAAAAATAAACACATTAAAAAAAGATGAAATCCCAGCCGACAAAACGGGAAAGATTTAGAGGTACCTATCTCATGTCCCAATGACCGTGAAACAGTCTTCAGAGGAAAAATTGAATCTTTTATGGAAAAAAAAAAAAAGAAGCAGTACAGCGGTAGTTTCTGAAAACTCATTTGTGAATCAAAACCAGAAAAGACCAAGTGACTTAACATTCAGATAAAAGAGTAAGAAAACAAGAGATACTACTGACTTCTTTCTCTCTCACTGGTGTGAAATTTTAAAAGCATCCTTTGCTGTCAAATGGATGGTATCAAATGAATTTAAAGTCTCTACATAAACCTGCCTCTTCACATCCTGCTTGTTCTCATAGTACATCATCTGCTCTCATCTCATTTCACCTCACCCAATTTTATAACAGCATGTACATTTATACTTTTATCATTTTATCTTTCTAAAATGTTACACACAATTAATTCACATTAAAACTCCACTACTAATTCTGCACCTCAAGATTTGGAATTTAGAGTTTAGTGCAAGCCTACTTTTAGTTGGCTGCCATTTTTCTAAAAATAAAGGTTTAGGAGGGGCGCCTGGGTGGCTTAGTCGGTTAAGCGTCCGACTTT